>NC_039485.1:10867889-11121476 GCF_003590095.1 Trichoplusia ni
TATGATTATAAATATTTGTGTTGTCTGTGGTTAAGTGAGGAGCGACGCGCCAGATTTGGAATGGCGGCAATTGAAAATAGAAGCTTGAACTATGCAAACGTCTATTATTTATCAGTGGCGACGAGGATAACGGAACGATATTCGGTGCAGAATAAAGTCTTAAATTATTGTGGTATAGTGCTTTGGGGGTGATTAAAAATGTCTGTTGGGAAAGTTCGAGATTTTGACATAAAAAATGGGAATTGGTCGGCGTACGTCGATCGTCTCGAAATGTATTTTGTTGCTAACAAAATAGCGGAAGATTTGAAGTTACCAACATTAATAGCTCTTATCGGCGAACCGGCTTATGAGTTACTGTCTACTTTGGCGAGCCCGAGAAAACCATCAACCCTGAAATATAAAGAAGCGGTGGAATTACTGCAAGCACATCTACAGCCGAAACCATCAATTCTCGCGGAGAGGTATAGGTTCCGACAAAGACGCCAATCAGCGGGAGAAACGATAGCTGATTACGTGGCAGATTTGAAAAAGATGTCACGTTATTGTGAATTCAAGATCAATTTAGAAGAAAATTTGAGGGATCAGTTTGTGTGCGGGTTACGTAGCGAATATATACGTCAGAGGTTATTCGCGGAAGATAACATAGATTATCAAAAAGCGCTAGTATTAGCCAATACTCTGGAGGCAGCTGAGCGGGACGCCGGGGCCGTAGAGGGAACGCAGGAACAAACTACCAGCCGGGAACTAAGCGAGAGAATACACAAGTTGGAACTCAATAAATGTTCAGCCTGCGGGGTCAACGGTCATGGGGCACATAACTGTAGGTACAAGGAGTTCGAATGTAGTTATTGTGGACAACCTGGCCATTTACGAAGAGTTTGTAGAAAAAAAGAATTTGATCGTCGCATAAAAATCTACGATTTCAACCGCGGGAATAATGGCGCGCGAGGAAGGTCACGTAGAGGACCGCGTGATCGGGTCGAGCGCCTACGGAGCGGGTGTATGGCGGAGCGGCAACATGGCGCGGGGGCGCGCAGCAACGCTCGCACCGCACGCAGCAACGACGTTACCGACGCGGCGTACTGGCTGAGCGAGCCAGCGATGGATGACACTCCGGCTCGGAGCAAGACGTTGAGGGTACAACGAGGAACCGATGTATCAAATGTCACTAACCAACTATAAACCGGTGTGTATAAAGCTTCTAATTAATAATAAAACCTTATCGATGGAGATTGATACAGGCTCTGGCGTTATCCTGTATAAGCAAGTCTACGTATAAGGAGCATTTTAAAGAATTACCTTTGAAACCATGTAAAATGAAAGTAAAATTTTATGATGGCTCTGTCATTCAACCAATAGGGTATTTAGAGACTGATGTGCAATATATGAAAAATATGAAGAAACTAGATCTCTATGTGATCGATAAGGGTACTACTAATTTACTAGGTAGACAATGGTTATCGGAATTGAATATTGAGATACCAAAATTTACTAGATGTAACCACATTAAATTATGTAAAAATAAAATGTTTAACGATATCATTTCCAGACATGACAACCTATTCGATGGCACGTTGGGCAAATATACCGGTGAAGAAGTCAAGTTATGCGTGCGGGATGGGACCGAGCCAGTATTTTGTCGAGCGCGCCCCGTGCCTTATGCATTGCTGGCGCGGGTCAATGCTGAGTTAGACGCGATGCTGCGCGCCGGCGTCATCGAGCCCGTTGAACGGTCCGACTGGGCCACACCGCTAGTTATAGCGAGGAAGGGAGACGGTGGAATACGCTTATGCGCGGATTATAAGGTGACACTTAACAAGGCTTTACTGGTTGACAGGTACCCGGTCCCGAAGGTAGAGGACTTATTTAGTAATTTGAGTGGCAATCATTATTTTACTAAGCTAGATTTGTCACAGGCTTACAATCAATTAATTTTGGATGAAACTTCTCGGAACTACACAGTAATTAATACACACAGAGGACTTTTTAAATACAATCGCCTCGTTTATGGTCTCTCTTCCAGTCCGGGCATTTTTCAAAGTTCATGATGAATCTCTTTAAAAACGTGCAGGACGTAGTCATATTCTATGATGATATTTTAATAAAGAATAAGTCATTAGAATCTCATTTAGAAAGAGTTGAACAGGTTTTTAGTATTTTAGAGAGGAATGGGTTGAAAATAAAAAAAGAAAAGTGTGAGTTTATGGTAGGCCAAGTAAAATATTTAGGATTCATAATTGATAAACATGGCGTACGGGTAGATGCAAATAAAATAAAACCGATCCTATCTATGCCCGACCCAACTAACGTCTCAGAGTTGAAGTCTTTTCTCGGTATGGTTAATTTCTATGGAAAATTCATTAAGAATTTGAGTACTCATATTACACCACTTTACGAATTACTTAAGAAAGGTAAACATTGGCAATGGACTAAAACACATAGATATGTGTTCAATAAAATTAAACAACTTCTATGTAGTACTGAAGTATTGACACACTTTGACATATCGCTGGAGAGCATAGTAACATGCGACGCGAGCGCACGCGGGCTGGGGGCCGTGCTGGCACAGCGCGCGTCTGACGGCAGCGAGCGGGTTGTGGCGTACGCATCGCGGGCGCTCACTGCCGCGGAGTTTACACTACAGCCAGATACATAAAGAAGCCTTGGCTATAATTTTCGCGGTAGACAAGTTTCATCAGTATCTTTATGGCAGAAAGTTTTACACTACGTACAGATCATAAACCGCTGGTCACAATTTTTGGGCCCCATGCAGGAATACCGAACACGGCGGCGAGTCGTTTAAGCGGTGGGCCATTAAACTATCAGCTTACGATTTTAATATAGAGTACATTCGATCAGATAAAAACACGGCAGATATTTTGTCTAGGTTAATTAGCACTCATAAAGAAGGGGTTATTAGTGAAGAATTAGACACACCTGAACAAACGTATTTACACTTTGCCGCGGAAGCATTGTTATTAGATTATCAAACGTTAAAAAAAGAAACCGTTTCGGATAGTGTATTGAGCAGAGTAGCCAGATATATAAACGATGGCTGGCCGGTCGAGGTCGAAATGAAAGAATTAAAACCATATTTTAACCGTAGAAAGGAATTATATATTGAGCTAGGGTGTGTAATGTGGGGACATAGGCTAGTAATTCCTAGTACGTGTAGGAATAAAGTGATCGCTGAGCTTCATGAGAGTCCACATGGGCATAGTCAAAACTAAATCGTTAGCGCGAAGTTACGTATGGTGGCCGGGAATAGACGAGGCACTAGAGACAGCATGTTGCAGCTGCACCGTGTGCGCTGGAAGTGGCGGACGCACCACCTGCGCATGCGCCCCGCGCCTGGCCGTGGCCAGATCGACCGTGGACCAGGATACACGTAGACTTCTTAGGACCGGTAGCCCGGTCTTACTTATCTAGTGGTAGTCGATGCACATTCAAAGTGGATTGAAGCTATTAGAATGCTGAGCACCACATCGCAAGCGGTAATAAAAGAATTACGAGAGATGTGGGCGAGATTTGGGTTACCTAAACAATTGGTTAGTGATAATGGCCCTCCGTTTTTCAGTGGAGAATTTCAGCAATTCTTAAATAATAATGGTATAGAACATATATTTTCGGCACCTTATCACCCAGCTTCTAATGGGGCAGCGGAAAACGCTGTTAAAATTTGTAAAAAGAGCATTAAAAAGGCGATTAAATCGAAATCCGACGTACACTCCACATTGTGTCGTTTTCTGCTGGCGTACAGAAACACACCACACTATACAACCGGGGAAAGCCCCGCCAAGATGTTATTAGGGCGCAACTTGCGCATGCGGTTAGATTGTTTGAAACCAGACCAGAAGGCACTTATTAGAGCTCGCCAAGAGACAGTAGAAGCTACATCGAGTGGCGTCACAAGACAGTTTAATCCGGGGGACCTTGTATGGTTCAGAGAATACCGTAGCTCAAACAAGTGGTCTGCAGGGACTGTTATAGAGAAAACAGGTAGTACAGATTATAATGTTAAATCTATCCACGGCACTGAGGTGCATAGACACATTGACCAACTAAAACCAAGAGTGATAAATAGGACAGCTAGGCTAGTAGATGCAAACTTTAGGAACTTTCAACCAGTTCAGCCTGTTAAGAGCTCTCGCTCTTCTCTCGTGTTTCCTTCGGACAATAATCGAGCGCCGAACACAGAACCGGACCGGACAAACGGAACCAGCTTGACGAAAGCATTGGTCGAGGAAACATCCCGCACGCAAACAGACGGAAGTGATTTGGTTACAAGTGAACCCTTGTCAACGTCAAGTGTACCTTTAAATATGCCCAAGGTGCAGGAGACGGGTAGTCCTAGGGTTCCTATTACTCGGGATATACGAACTAGTAATCGTACACGCAAACCGGTTAAGAGATATGGGTTTGATGATGATTGAAGTAAGAAAATATATTATAAGATTGTTAAGATTATTATTGATATGTTGTTTAATATAATTTAGTAAGTAAGTTTATCTGTAATAATTAAGGGTGGAGGTGTTACATATGATTATAAATATTTGTGTTGTCTGTGGTTAAGTGAGGAGCGACGCGCCAGATTTGGAATGGCGGCAATTGAAAATAGAAGCTTGAACTATGCAAACGTCTATTATTTATCAGTTTGGCTATAAGATCCATTAGCAGCAGATCGTTTAGCTGCAAAACTTTTCCTCCTGAGTCTAGTTTAAAGAAAAACGTCACAATGTCTTCTGTCGCTAACAAACTTAAACTTAAGACCAAGATTATTATACTTATATGTTATTTATATGTATATTATAAATCTATACTAATATATAAACCTGAAGAGTTTGTTTGTTTGTTTGTTTGTTTGTTTGAACGCGCTAATCTCAGGAACTACTGGTCCAAATTGAAAAATTCTTTTTGTGTTGAGTAGACATTTAATCGAGGAAGGCTTTAGGCTATAAACCATCACGCTGCGACTAATAGGAGCGAAGATACAATGGAAAATGTGAGAAAAAACAGGACGGGTATAAATCATAACTTACATCTTCTTCTACCCACGGGAACGAAGTCGCGGGCAACAGCTAGTATAATTATAAACAAAAATAATACATACTTAATATAATATTTTCGACACAGGGTACAAATCAACAGCAGCAGGCCACAGTCGATGTCGTTGATAAGCCAATGCGGTGACGAGCAAGTCGCCGGCGAATACAACAAACACTTCGTTACTCTTAAACAGATAGGTAAGTAACCCAATACATTTATTTAACTCCTGATTATAAAAAAAGAAATGAGTGTACTTATGACCACACAACTGAAGTGAAACTGCACTGTGTTGTAACATATATGTAACATACTTGGCTATAAGAGAAGGGAGAAAGAAATATGTGCGCGCACTGGTTTCTCTTTCTTATATCCCCGTCAACTCGCTTACGTCACGCGTTTACCAGCTTACTCCCCAAGTCCAGCGCGCTTAAAGATGTTTCACTTCAAAAATGACAAAATGCCCAAACATCGGTGTAGAGAAAGAATTTAACAGACGAAGAAAATTTACCAAGGAATTTTTCAGCACCCTCCCTTTCACCTTTTTCCAGGTAAAGGCGCATACGGCTGTGTCAAAATGGCATACCGTCGCTCTGACCGCCTTCTCACAGTAGCCAAGTTCATCCTTAAAGACAAGGTAGGCGCACAGTTCTGGGTGGACGGGCCCGACGGACGACGCCTGCCGCTCGAACTCAGCCTTCTACTCACACTCAAACACCCTAACATTGTGAGTATGTCAAGTAATCATGTTTATTTTATATAGTTATAATATGTAAAAGTAAATGACATGCAGTACTAGATGGTACTATGTGTTCTGGAATATAATCCAACACTGTTCATAATAAGCAGAATGGTTTATGAAAAGCTGTCAATTCCCGCTTGTAACCAGTATTACTATTTTTCGAGGGTAATCAAAATTTGTAATTCTTTTGGAATTGATCATTTTAACGACCCTGGACACGCTCAAAACATTTGACAACACATATATAGTTTTGACACATTGAGTCAAGACGTAAAAATCCAAAAGCTGGATAGATTGTCTCGGTTACAGTTAAGCAATTTAAAATGTAATCTCTTATATCTACTACATACAATTTTTCTGTAAAACTTAGGTGAGCGTGTTAGAAGTGTTCGAGAACGAGAAGTACTTCCAAATGGTGATGGAGAAGCACGGCGCCGGCATGGACCTGTTCGAGTTCATAGAGCGACGTCCCAGACTCGACGAGCCGCTGCTCAGCTATATATTCAGACAGGTACACTGCAGCTTGCTATATATGTCTCAATGGTTGTGCAATTCTCAGTATATGTAGAAGTAAGAATTAAACTTATGACGACCTCCGTGATCGAGTGGCGTACGCACCGGTTTCAAGGTGTTGCTAGCTCTGAGGTCCCAGGTTCGATCCCCGGTCGAGTCAATGTAAAAATTCACATTTCTACATTGTCTCGGGTCTGGGTGTTTGTGGTACCTTCGTTGTATCTGAATTCCATAACACAAGTGCTTTAGCAACTTACTTTGGGTTCAGAACAATGTATGTGATGTTGTCCGCAAATTTATTATTATTATTAAACTTCCTATTTTATTTTTCTATCCTCCCAACTACATTTCTATTAATAAACGCCTGTTATAAAATTCACCACAATTATGCGCCGTTGAGGGCGAAACGACTAAAAAGCGCTACGCTTCGGTGTTAGAGAATCTCATAACAATCTCTTGTCGCGATTTTTTTCAATGCATACATGTGGCCCCCCTACACCTAGGAAGACTTGTGGCATTTTCTTTACAGAGAATTTCAACATTCATATTCAGTGCTGTATGGTCTGATGTCGGCCATGGATAAATGTGCTGTATCCAATAATAAGCCATCCTTCTTTTCCATTTTTATTTACAGATTGGTCAAGCAGTAGAGTACCTCCACTCCCTAAACATTCTCCATCGCGACATCAAGGATGAGAATGTGATCATAGACAACAAGTTTCACGTCAAGCTGATCGACTTTGGTTCAGCGACGTTCATGAGCAAAGACATGCTGTTCTCAACCTTCTATGGGACAACTGAGTATTGTAGTCCGGAAGTACTAGCAGGAAACAAGTGAGTATAAATGGTTAATGTAAATGAAAACTATTGAAAGAAAGAATGTACAGTCGCTAGTCGGTAAGAATTTGAACTCAAAGTCAGATTCACATAAAAAAATATTTAGTGCTTTTTTGCAGCTATTTAGCAGCTTTCATTATATTACGGGTGGTAATGTTAATTTGTTTCCTAGTCTTTATATTAAACATTTCGTTTTTCATCATCATGATCAGCCCGTATACGGACCGTTGGACAAAAGCCAAGCCCAATTACACGCGAACTATCTTCGGGTGCTCGCATCCAGCTCCTGGCAGCCATCTTGCATCTTTTAGCATTCGAATTCATTTAATTTAAAATTAGTAATTTGTTTATTGAATTTTGTTTTAATACTACCTCAACATTTTGTGTTCAAATGTTCAAAATTAATTTATTCAAATTAGGCTACTTTGCTTTTGAAGGTCAGGTTACATTGGACAGCACCCAGTTTTGCCCACCATCACCGCTTCCTAAGTGCTTTTGCTGTGTGTATAAGTGTTTAACTTAATACTGAATTATTGCTTGCTCTTTACAGGTACGCTGGTCCGGAGTTAGAGATGTGGTCAATGGGGATAACACTTTATGTGCTAACATTCTTTGTTAACCCGTTCTCCGACATCGAAGACACCATACAAGGACCTCTAGCGTTCCCGCAATTAGTTTCTGAAGGTAAATATTGCATTTAAAGTATTTTAAGGTTGAAATATAGCTTGGCCTCAGGTGGAATGTATCTACTGGACTATACCTCCTAAAATTAATTCGTGTACAAGTACGTGAACATTATATGCGCACTTGCAGAGGCGTTGAAACTTCGGGTAGTAAAAGTAAAATTAATCTTGAGTGATCTAGAATCCTTGTACACAAATCAGACTTATTCATGACGAGCTAGGTCTAGAATCCTTGTATGTAACTAAACTTTATTAATTCTTGTAGATTTAGAGCAACTCCTCCGCTGGATGTTATGTAAGGAGCCCAGCAGCAGGTGCACTATCACTCAGCTGATGGCTCACCCCTGGATCCGTCAGCCTGTCGCCATCAGCAACTACGTGTTCCACGAGATTGTTGACTGCGGTAATGTATCAACATTATACGAGAACTAGCTGACCCAGCAAACGTTGTTTTGCCGATTTTTTGTCTAGTTGTATGTATTTTTAATGCCTCATTATAAAAAAAAATAAAAACAAACAATTTCGTCCAAAAATTAAATATATTTTGTTTACTGATTTGTTTCAATGCAGATCGTCACGAGGCCAATCCGGAAATGTACTTCAGTGGTAGTCTTGGCTCACCTCGTAGCATTTCTCCTGTGTCGTTAGCAGATCCTCTCATTAAAGGTAATATAAAGAATTTATATGCACTTCTTTCGAATGACACTCTTACTTTGTGCACTAAAAAAATACATACTAATGTGAAGCTTTTGATATTAGGGATTTTATTTGTGTCTGTAACTGATCCTTTATTTCACTTCGATCAGTGTTAAATCAACATGCTACGACCTTCTTATTTAATGACAGTTTTTTTTAAACCAGTCGTTGCTTCGCGTTTGTTTCTCTTCTCCAAAAAGCTTACTTGCTCGCTTGACTACTGAGTTATAAATCGACATTTCCGTACATACGGCAAGAATGATCTGACAAGTCTGTCCTCGCTGCCGGCAGAGCGCTCGCACCCGTCGGAGCCGCTGGGCCGCTCCGAGGGGCGCGCGGAGGCGGCGCGCGACGCGCACAGGCGCGCGCCGCCGCCGCACGCGCCGCACGCGCCCTCCGCCGAGCGGGACGCGCACTCCGACAACTACAGTCTGCGCTCCTCCGCTGATGTAGGTACCCTGCGCTAACCGGTACTAACTATTAGGAGCGGCTGACTAAACGTCCACTCGCTGATAATGTTATGGGTAGTTTGACGAGTAGTTTCCTAAAACTTTGCTATTTAAAATTGTTAGGTAATTTAATTCACTAAAACTAATTGAAAACATATTTAGTAAATAAATTTTTACTTTATTACTTTTTGTCTTTTTTTTTTCATTTCAATCAATAATTTTTTTCACTATTTATTTTTAATCAGAAGAGAAAATATTAATCTGAAATGATAATGTTAGCGAATTTCTCAGAATAACTACCATCTCCTAACACTGCAACATTACCACCACAACATTATCTGTACCCAGATCCTGGACATATCCTCGAAGCCGGTGTCGGACGCAGCGCTAACAGACATCAGCTCGGACGCTACAGGCCACGCCGCCTGTGACATCGACTACGACTGCGACCAGTACGAGTGCGACAGCTGGGACGAGTGCGAGCAGGATAGCTTTTCTTAGAACATACTCGCTTCAAGGGTATACTAACAAAACGATACTAAAGACAACTCAAACGTCTATTAGATGTGACCGTTAGAACTCATGCTGTCTCTGTCACCCATTAATAAATCTTGTGATGCGGGCTACGTCTTAATGTTACCGATAAACTCCCGGAATGTTAACAAGCAACGTAACAGACTTTCTTTAAATATTAATAAGATGGTGGCTATTCAAAACTCAGAGACAGCAGGAGGTTGTAGCGACATAAAAGTGATCCGTGTATTTCTTTGCTTGATATAGTCATGATGCAACAAGTCAACATCTAGTCAGTGACAATGAGATTTAAGGGCTGAAATCAACGTAACAAACTTAATTACAAAGAGGTTTTCACTGTTTTAGTCCTCTTTCTGCATTGTTCTTGATGTAACGCTCTACAAAAACAGCTGGGCAATGTGAGTGTCCATTTCTTAATTAGACTATAATCGTTTAATTAGGGCGATATACTATCTTAAAGGAGCTTGCAATTTCTTCACTAACACGATATTTATAGTAAGCCTTCCTGCTTAATACTAGCACCAATTAGGATAAGAACAGCCGCGTAATTATGATGATTAGCTGTTGCTCGCTGGTTCGCCCGTCTTTACCACAGTCGTCGAAGAGTAGTCTATTATGTGTTAATCCGAGGTGTAGGTTACGTGCAAACCAAAGGTCATCGAAATCGGTCCAGCCGTTTGGACGTGAAGAGGTTACAAACAGACACATAAGTGTAAACTCACATACTTCAAATATTAGTGTGATACTTGTACCTGTGACCTGTCTGTATAACCCAGAGCATAAATCATAGTTATGATTTTAAATTGTCCATTATAAATCTTGTTGCTTCATGTACTATTCATAATTTATAACTGAGCATATGAAAACTTAAGCCAAATATTGGAAGAGACTATTCTATGTATACATTTAGATGCTGATTTTTCGGAGTCTAGATATAAATTTTTAATCTGATAACAGAGACGTCGATGTAAAAAGCTTTATAAATGGTAATAAAAAATGTGCTCCAAAATATGTTATGAAATTGATAAATGTCGAATCAATTATTTACTATTATAATATTCTTAATATTTGGTTGATTAGATTGTATTAAATCAGAAACCATTTAGAATTTTAGATTGGTGCGAGAAGCGAGACCAAAATTATATAATAGGCGTAGTTTTGTTGGAATTTATTTTAAATAATTTGTTGTGTGTAAATTAATGCAAGAAAGGGCTAATAAACAGCATATTCTGAATGAGTTTATAGGCTTATAAAAAAGGAAAAGAAGTATTTATACTTTACTGATAATTATAAACATTCCTAATTAATTGATCTCAAGTAATTAATAATTTTAAGGAATTGCATAAACATCACTAGTTTACTGTTAGAGCACCTCGTGGTTATAATTACGACAACTTGCTACAAGTTTCCATGACTTTTTTACTGTACCTTAAATCTCTATGTCTACTATATTAAAAAAAAAATCTATACACAAATCCTGATAGACATAAAAAACTACACGAAAATTATATAAATTATTGCACTGTGTCTGTCTAAAAAAGAAACTATTTAAGATAAGTTCATGATACCTCATAAAAAGCAACTTAGATTCTTCCATAGGTACTTGTTGTTATGACCTAGTGTTGTTTACTTCACATAATGCACTACTTTGGCTGAATGTTTAGTTCATTTTGCCACCTAGTGCGTCAATTTGCCAAAACTATTGATTTATACATTTGTTAAATTCGTAATTTTCATGAAATCAAGTGCTTGAAATACATCTTCATTTAAGAAGAAAAACTGAATGTATAATGACAAACAAAACGCAAAAGTCATCACCATTAATTAGATGTACTTGAAGCATTTTGATTGTACAGTTAATTAAAATTATATAATTAAGATAGCTTACATATATTAAGGTAAACAGGAGTGTACATGAACTCTTATTGCAATATTTCATTCTGATCAATCCATATGCCAAAATCTGAACAAAAATTGCAATAAAATTTCATTGTAGCGCGCCCTAACTCTTATGACTAAAATTACCGAAAATCAGTATTAAGACAATACATAAGATTATTCTTACATGCTGATCTAGTATAGAGAGATTAGAAAATCCTAAAAGAACCAAAATTATTCACTTTATTTGAATAGCATTGTAAATATCATGAAGTAAATTTAACATATCTATGTTGGGTTCAAATTAGTAGATTCTGAAGGATTCGCACTAATATTCGAAGCTGTTTCATACGGCTCTTCTCACGTGAGAATCCTGTAGACCAGTATTGAATTGATAAAGTAAGGATTATATTTTTGTAGAATTTGATGATTACTTGAGTTACTTTAATCAAATGTAGGAATTATTTATGTCCGGTGCGTCCGTTTCTTACATAGTGCCTTACGACGGACGACGGGTTACGTTGCTCGTGTAGGACGCTGTGACCACTCATCGTAAATAAACGATATGAATTCCCAACGTTTGTTTCAATGTTTGCATTCCAAGAACTGGGTAACTTATTTCCATAAAATTTATATATTTGAAAACCTTCATTACTACTTGATCGTTTAAAGCGAGATCAAAAAGCGCTTTATGCGAAAACTGTAAGTATGCACGATCACGAGGTGAACGTCCTGGGCACTCCAGGATTGAAGTATTTTGATTACAGTTCAAATATTTGTTATTACTTTATCAAAATCACTGATTAAATCCCCTAGTTTATAAGATGTTAGTGGTTCAGTACTGAGTGCTGTGTGTTTTGCAGCACATCTTCGGAATAAGTTTATTACAAAGTATGCCTAGTCTAGGCAACAAAGCATTTTCTAGCCCAGCCAAAGGAACAAAAAGAGTTGTTTGATTTAAGTTTATAGTGGGAATCTGACCGACATCAAAAACTACTAAATGTCGTATTTTTTTATTTGACATCACAGTTTATTGAAATTAGCTGGCAACACCGATTTCACAATGTCAATTTGCATGGCGGTGCGTCGCTTTTTTGCTAATCATTCCCGTATAACAACAAATTTATCCGCATTTACGACTAAACAACGGAAAATATATACTTGTGTGAAGACTACACCTCAGTTTGTAGCTGACAAAAGAATATTGGTAAGATTTGTTTTTGTTTACATTGCTAAGTTGGGTGCAATATGTGAGTGACTTTTACGATGAGAATTTGAATTTAAACCTTTTGTATAGTTTTAAAAGTGTACTTGTTTTCTTGGGCAATTTTATTTTTATTAAACTTTAGTCAGATTTTCAAAGATTTGTTGTAATTTTAATGTAACCTTAAAATTGTTTGAAATAGTCGGTCACTTAAGAAGAGTCGTTTCCCTTCCAATAAGTGCCATATCCGTTACGGAGTATCTCGTATTGTGGACCTTATCGCTTTGGCAATAAATCTTGTTTGCGCTGTTGTAAGTGCTAGGAGCGTTTAACTATCAAATTGAGCTCTCCCTTATTGGAAGTCCAATTTGATTCTCATATGAATTGATTTACAAGGGGACCCATTATACTGTGTGTAGGGCAGTTATATCTAATTAAAACCAGCCTTGTACCATTTAGCCAATGTAACTAGTAATATTTTTTTAAGTTGTGCTCATTTATAATAACTGTAGTTTTAGAGAGTTCATATACACACAATAGTGGATTTTATTCAAAGAAGTATTGTCCTCATTTTGTATACTTAATCTTCTTTTCCCCTGCCTTTGAATAATGTTACCTAATTGATAGTCCTTAAATGATTTTTTAAATAATAGACAAAAAGTTATTCGATTTATTTTATAATATTAAACTCATTAATTATAAAATAAATAATTGGAGGTAGGTTGAGAAGTAATTTTCTCCGTTCTATCAATTTATAATTATTTGAATTGTTTGTTCAGTATGCAATGTAAATTAAGTCTTACTTTTTTTAAAGCATTGACAAAGTATAAGATGTAGGTACAAGAGTAGAACACTATTTAAAAAAAACAGCAAGAATCTTTACTCTCATAAAATAAAATACCAGAGGAAAAGATACCTGCATAATAATAAGGCTAAATGATATATTGTTTGAAAACAATAGCCTATGGAATTTTTAACAATACTGTTTAACCTCATAAGTACATTAGACCCTTTTATTTACATCCCAACTAAATTGTTTAAGTTTAGCTTGCTGAAGGTAAAATGTTTTTGGATTTACTTGTAATAAATCATAAAATTATGTTACCTGAACAATTAAAAACTAATTTACTAGACTTCTTTAAAAAATCTAATTTTAGATTACTTTGATTACAGTGCAGTTCTTTAAAAAATAATCATAAAAAAACATTACAATATTTCACTACCTTTATTTGTGAATAAGAACTCCCTATCTTTACTAGCACATAATATTTACACGCGCAAAACCGAGTCAGTACTGTTTTACGGTATTTAATAACGTCTGATAATAAAATACGTGTTATCTCTCTCTATTTATAAACATTGCTCTTTTATCTAATGAAACATTTATCTCATTATTTGCTTCACTTATCGAGCACGTAGGAGCCGCAATTGTAACGAACAGTCGTTTGCCAAGCGAACATAGTGCACGTACGAGGTAAATAACTAATTATATCAACACTTTCACTTATTTCGTAACTTCTATAAATAATGTAAGTTATACAAGCTCAGTAATAGGTTTATTCTAGTGTTTTATTTTTGGTACATAATGAATATACCGGTCGTGGTGGCCGTGCGGTTCTATGTATGGATTTGGATGCACGAGGTGCAGGTTCGATCCCAACGCATGTCAAGTACTAATTGGACTTTCCCACACTTTCATGATCTTCTGTTAATTATTCTAAGATATTACTGGAGATATTACAGACCAAAGGTGAAGGAAAACATCTTCAGGAAACCTGGATTTAAAATACTTGCCAACTTTAAAATAGGCAATCCGCAGTGAGCAGCGTGGTCATGAATGCCTAAATCTTCCCTAGATATATAGGTATAGAGGGCTGGGCCAAGGAATTGGACGTATTATCATAGGTCGGTTTATTAATTTGAATGCGATGCCTAACAAATAATTATAAAATACTGTTCAGTACAAAACAGCTCGTCTTCAAAAATATTGAGAAATCGGCATGAGTGTGCAAGAAACGTCAATCACTGTCGTTAGATATGTTATACTTAATACTTAGTTATGATAACCTCATTTGTATTGCAAAGATAAAATACTAAGTTGATTCAAATTAGCATCAAACAGCTTTATTTTGACGATGATATCGTACAAGCGGTTCTGCATCGATCAGTATAGGTACTATCAACTAGAATTTATTGGAATCGTTGCCGTTACGCCCATCCTCCACCTAAGGGTGTTCGGTAAGGTATTTGTTATGCCATCATAATGTTTAAATTGACCATGTCGTAAACGGAAACTAGATAAAAAGAAAATACCCCTGTAATACATTTCTGACTGTAATCAATTTCGCATCCTACAACTATTAAATGGATTTACCGATTTTTATAAAACATGGCTAAGAACATCGCGCGTAATACAAACCAGACTTTATCAGACTAAATGAAATTCGCTCAATCGGCGACACGATAATCGATCGATTGTCCTGGCATAGTGGAATCCACGTATACAGAGTCCATCGAAGTTGGCATTTCCTGAAATATTAAGCTCACTCACGAAACAATCAAATTGGTAGGTACTACTCGACACTAGGGCCAATTTGTTCGATGGTATGTCTCGGATTTACAGCTAACGTCGTTGGTAACACTTGACCTCGATCTTGGCCTGGTTTCATAGAAAAAACCGTTCAAATCAAAAGCTAACTCAAATTCGGTGTAAGCCTGCTGAACTCTTCATTTCAAACACTGTGATTAGCCAATACACATTTCACTCCGGGTCACTAAAAAAACACCCTAATACCATCGCTGCACCTCTTTATCACAGCTTCAGACCTAGTACTTTGTCCACTTACTTGTCTAAAATATACTAACGCAGTTTTACGACTAACTTTTTATACTAAGAGTCTCAAAATATATAGATTCTAATACAGGTCATTCTATTGTAAAATAACTGCTACTTCTACAAGTTTATAAATAAACCAGTCTATGGATATATTCTAATCTAAGCAATCATTGTAAAATAACCACTATTTTATAGTTGGCATCTATTGTAATAACCTTAAACATTCTTTATTATTTCCCGTTGCATAAATGTTAAAAATCGGATGCTTTAAGTGGGTAACTAAAGAATTACTCAAAATAAATGAGGATCAGATCAGATTTAGACCAAACTTTAAAAAATGCAGACAGTACAAAAATTACAAGAAGAAGACTTCTGCGTTGGACAGAATGCGGGGATCTTAACAATTTTTCGTTTTCCAATTATTAAACGATGCATCCATTGACGTTGCTAAAAGTCCTTGATTTCTGTAAACTGCTAAACACTTTTACCTTTATCTATAGAAAGATTGAAATTCAATGTAGCTTAATACGGATAGATATATAGTATAAAAATACCAGTAACATGTCCCACTGCTGGACACGGGCCCCGTTTCCCTCATATAAGGGAGGGTTGATAATTTTATAATTCAGTAATTGGAATCTAGGTTCCCTCACGATGTTTTCGTTCACCTTTTGTAAATAGTGTCTTAGAATAATTAAGAAAGATCATATAACTTTATAGGGCCTTGCCTGCGTTGGGATCGAACCTGCGCCTTCGTGCATAGATTAATCAAACTATCACACTTATTATTATAAATGCGAAAATGTGGACTGCGTATGTTGGTTAGCTATAAGCCCAACAGCTTGACCGATTTCGATGAAATTTGATATTGGAATGTTTTCTATAACTGAAACAAGCAACAGATGGTAGAGATACAATATAAATATTGCTAAAGGTCAAGAAATGACCATATGACGAACATAAACGGTTATACCGATTATAACCTTATAAGTTTAATGTTAATTTCAAATATTGTATTTATATTAATAAAAAATAATAGAACAGAACAGTTTGTGTCTCTACGAGTTCGATTTTCAACTGCACTAATAATTATCACTATAGAGATAACTGTTTTTTTATCTTATCGAAAAGATATCATTCTCTTTTTAATCAAATATTTTTTTACTTTTCAACACCGTTTCGTTCTCAACGTTCTCAATGTTGAAAACTACGATTAAAATAGTCGCGTTTTAATTAATGCATGGCTTCTTTATAGCTCGTATTCAATCTTCTTTCGTCAAATAATACTCCGGTATTCGCTGGCTGTCAACTAAAAAACAAAACAATGACGTATATTTTTGATGGAAGACAACAAGAATGTCTAGCAAGCACGCCGTATGTCCTGAGCGTCGTCAAAAAGACGGCTGTAGCTACAACACGGTTGGTTGGCTCCGATGGTGTTACCATATAAGTCGTTGGTTTCCCCGAAGCGTGCCAGTCTTTACCGAGTATTAGCGCGCGCAAGGTTCGCCATGCGCGTTTTTGAATATGCGTGTGTTGTGTCAGTGTGTGCGTTGTTGCAGTGCGCGCGCGCATCCACTTCAGCGCCTTTGAATATGGTCTTCGTTTACCCAGAAGCGAGGAGGGATGAAAGCGTCGTCGACGACTACCATGGCACTAAGGTAATGTACCAACTCCTTAACCTTCTGTTTAAACCTAAGTACAGATCCTTTATAATCAATAAAAATTAAATAATCAATAGTAGTTCAATTATTGTTCAACTATCGATAGCACAGAAGTTTGAAACAGACAATAAGGTATCTTTGTAAACAATGCGTGTGTACACATGTGTTCGCAATCGATCTTAGTAGCCATTAAATGTCAGTCAATCGTACAACACGCCGCTAGTCGTGCAATACAAACAAGCAATCGATCAATCGATCCTCCACCTGCTTGATTAATATTTATAGACTTGCGATGGCCACTCGTGCTTTGTTATCATCAGTGATTTGTAGTCAAAGGTCGCAGAATTCGAAGTAGACGCGTCACAAACGTGAACCTAACAAACTTGTTTGTTTTTGAGGAAAAACTTGTACCTACTTGAAAGTCACGATAATGTTGAATCTTGTCTAATCAAGCTTCTCTATAAAAGTGTCGCAAAGGTTTAGTCGAGAGATATTACCATAAATATGTGTTTACGTTATAATACATACCTTGGAGGCAAATCATTACGATTTAAATAGTTCGATCCGATGGTACGATCGATCCTATGCTAAATGGCACCAAGACACATTGCCAAGATTTTTTGTTAGCTATGTTTTAGTCAAGTCCGCAAAATTTTCCGTAAGCGCCTCTTTTTATTAATTTTACCAAAAAAGTCTAATTTGTATGCATAGTGGATATTTAAATATATTATTGAATAGCACTAAAACTTTACGATATTTGTATAGGCGGTAAACGCGGGGAACATGTAGAAATAGAGTTCCGTTTATGTAAATTGCCTACAGGGCAACTGTTTTGAAAGTTAGAAAATCTTATCATCGGCTAGAAAATCTTATGTTTTGAATTAATTCTATTAAATAATTCTTTAGTTACATTATTGTAAATGAAAAAGATAAAGTATCCGGGATGTATATTATGTTCTACGTCGTGCGTTATTTAATTCTGTTAGTTACCAACAAAAAAAATCTAAACCACGTTTCTTAATTAATAACTGTAAACGGAAGAATAGGCGTCGTCATCCTCCGCTGTTGATGATGTTCAAAAAACTAAACCGAAGTGGTTTAGTTTTTTAAATTATGATTAAGTCTGCAAGTAAGTATTATTATTGCCTCGTTTCAAAACCCATACCAACAAAATAGTTTTGCGTACAAAGTTTTCCATTAAACTAACAGATTCTTTGTGCTTGTAAAATTTTTCGCGGCAAAAGGATTAAATTTCTCAGATCGGGAGTCGTTTATAAAAAAAAAAACAATTTAATAATTTTTAACAGATCTGATAACAGTCGGTAACGACGATGAACAATGATTAAACGTTATTGAACTCATATTTAGATTTTAGATTATGGTATCTATTAGGCGAAAGGCTATAACTTAAATCAATGTATGGATATTTTCAATCTATATATATCTCTCTGAATAAAAATATATCTACGTGCATTAAAATGAGCTCATTTCTTAAAAACACAATCTCAGGTTCGTAATGGAAATAAGATGGGTTGAACCGACGATTCATTTTTAAAAAGAGAAATTTTATTTCGTTTTCAAACACTAACTTACAAACTAAGAGTTCTTTCTCTTTAATTCACAAAGTTTACAAACTTATAAAAATATAGTATAGCAATAAATTATCCCGCAGACAGCTATCTTTAAAATATCAAAACCTAATCGAACCGTTGAACTCGTTTGCAAAAACGGGATTTTTAATGGAAACAAATTAGCCATACACAATTTCTTGTTTCACTAATGGTTTCTAGGCATGTTATAACGGGTTTAGTCCAAAATTGCCGAAAAGAGCATTTAAAACCGTTTGCATGTTATTTTAAAAGAATTTAATGTAATGCGTATCCAAAGTATAATTTTACGGTTTAGTTTTAAAAATATCTACAGCTACATTTATCTTTGGAACCCAAAAAGAGAAATAAATAATTCCTTATACCTCGTACAGACCCAGGCAACGCCCGGGTTGTGCTAACGATATAAAAAGAAGACCCTTAATATTTATTCGATAAGTACTCATTTTAATGAGTTATGCTGGCGCTTATTTTTCTTTTGTTATAATTTTAAAATCACGCATGGTTCAGTGCGCAGAAACAAGAAATAAAGTAGAAAATGCAAATATTGTCCTCTTGAATATCTGTTGAATTTTTACAATGATATGTCATTCATATTTCAAGCAACTCGCGTAGAGCGGGAGAATATTTGTATCTAATGTGCATCCTTGAGATGCGATAGCCAAATAATCGTCCAACTAAAGATGTAGAAAATCTCTGTACAGTTGCTATACAACAATATAGTGTAAAATGATATACTACGAATATACCAACAACTGATCCGAAAATAAGGGCTATTCTTTCCTTACACAAAGTAAGAAGTTATAGTTATCGCGTTATCAAGACAGGGAGCTCAGTCAGATCATGGTTCATGGCTAGGGCTCATGCAATTTGATGAATGTTAGCTCATACGTCGCTTTGTCGCCGGCGTTTCCGGGAATTCTACACTAGCGTAATATGCTTTAGTGGATAACCAGTGGAATTAGATTATTCATTCGTACGAACAGACAGCAAGCAGCAAATGCTGTTGGACGCATCCAGATGCGATTAGGAAACTAAATAACCTTATCCAATAGTAACGCTTGTTATATCCATGAAATTGTTGTGTTTAAATCTGATTGTATTGAAGAACTTTGCTTTCTGACTGTACATTGTATAGATGTCTGCAAAAGGGTATCATAATGACATGAGGTTATTGTATTCGAGACTCCATTGTTCATGTAAGAATACCAGTTGTACTAGCGATAGGTAAACGTACGTAATTAAAAAGAATACTAGTTCTCATAGATTGTAATTGGTATTGAAGTGAAAACTATGTTATTACTTAACGCAATACCTATATGATCTTTACTTTTAGATTTTCCCTCTAGTATGATTATCCCTACTATCCCTACTAATATTATAAATGCGAAAATAACTCTGTCTGTCTGTCTGTCTGTTACGCTTTCACGTCTAAACTACTGAACTGATTTTGATGAAATTTGGTATAGAGGTAGAGTGGACCTTGAGAAAGAACTTAGGATTTTATCCCGGACTTTTGAAGAGTTCTCTTAAAAAAGGCGATATAACCGACCTCGACTCGGGCGAAGCCGCGGGTGAAAATCTAGTTATAAAATAAAACACATCTAGAAAATAAGCAGTTTGTCCTTGCTTCAGTTGCCTTTAAGCAACCCTAACTACAACCAAAGTAAATAACAAAGTAGCCGGCCCTAGGTCTAACTTACGCGTGACCTTGTATTTAATATTCCTTTAGCATACTCTGACGTACACAAAGTTCTTGTAAATATAATATACAAGTGGTATTTTAAGGCTAACTTACCTTGTCAAAAAACATCCATAAAACCAGTTTTTGTTTCGAATATTACAATGAGAGTTCATTGTACCTTAACATGAAAAACTGGGGTCCAAAAAATGTTATTCGTGATCCCAATATTTATTGGTACGTGATGTAGATTTTTTCTCCGATACGAAACTTTTTTGTTGATAATATTAAGATCCTTTTTTGTCTTAAAATGTGTTATTAGCTGCGTATTTTAATGAATCGTGGATTTTACAAGCCCGCATTGACTGTTTATAGATAATTGAATACAATTAACACACATAGTATTTCATCGATAGCGTGACCTCATTTGTTTTATACCACAGTACTATAGGAGACCTGTTTATACTGCAGGACTTAGACATTATAACAATGTTCATGTTGAACTGGTATAATGTTTACCTAGGTGTACATGTAGACTCTACTTAGAAAGGCGCGACCCAGATACTGCTTACTGCGTCTGTGATCATTATATTCAAATATCAATCAAAAATCAATATAAAGTATTTAAACATAATGTGCATTATTCAAATGTAATTTTAAACAATAAACAAAATTATTAACTAGTTTATCACCTTCTAAATAAATTTGCTTTACTGCGAACTCGTTGTGGCTTGAAATACATTTGCCATAACTTAGTAAATACTTTAAAAAATATTTAAACTTTAGCCAGTACTGGCGCATTCATTATTGTACTTACAAATACTACTGTAAGATTTACCTTGTGTAACATAGCTGAAAAAAAGAATACATGAAACTGAAGGCAAGATGATTGACAACATGATAAAATCGCAGTTTCTAAATGGTGAGTGTCGTAAACAACACCTATTATGTTCTATGCGCCAGTTTACATGTCAAGCTAAAAATAATCAAATACTCGGTTATGTGTTTAAGAAACATATTAAAAGGATGGAGCAACAAACTGCATGAACCTCTGAAAAATATACTTGCAGATGTCGGCAAAAAACTAGACTAGATATGCCCACGTACGATTAGGCTCTGAGTGTTTATAAGTCGTTGAATTGTATTATTTTTTAAACGGCTCCTGCGCTAAGGAATTATATCCTTGTCTCGGACAAGCAGTCGTGGAGCAAACAAACGCTTGTCCTAAGCGGGGACCGAAACCGCGGCCCGTCGCTTACAAAATAATGAATATACTTGAAAACCATTAATTAATTAATTAATTAATTGCATTAGGTAATCACTTCATGTTATTTATTTTATAGCTAGTAATCATTATTATTTACTACATTCTGAAAATCGTTTTTGTATTTGTTTATTATGATAAAATACAGAATTGATATTTGTCACAAAATTAACTAAACTCCTAATTACTAAAATACTTATCGTATTCTTTTCACTAATAGATCCCCGATCCCTACCGCTGGTTAGAAGACCCGGATTCCAACGAAACCAAAGAGTTCATAGAGGCAGAGAACAAAATCACGCGGCCGTACCTGGACGCGTGCCCCGTCAAGTGTGACATCAACCAGAGGCTCACCGAGCTCTGGAACTACCCCAAATACTCGTGCCCCTTCAGGCGGGGGAACAGATATTTCTTCTTCAAAAATACCGGTCTACAGAATCAAAAGTAAGTCGAAGCCGGAAAAAATAGATTGTCTATATTTTTTGTTCTTTTTTTTGTAGCTTTTCTGTAACATATTTTTTCCTTTTTTAAGAAGTGTCAGTACTCTACTACAACCATTTTAGATGTGCACAATATGAATCGAGAATTAGTTTCAAATTCAGAATGCAATTATCTAACAATTAAATTTCCAAAGCGTGTTGTGAAAGTCCTTTTAATTAGATGTTATCTAACCTCGCTTATTTTTAACTTCAACCATTAAATTTCACCACTAGTAATTTGAATGATCGACCAAAAAGTCCAAATCCTTTGAATAATATAAAAATACGCAGTTCTAACGTACCCGTCTACTGTTACCCTCCACAGTGTTCTATACGTACAAGACAGTCTGGACGGCGAGTCGCGCGTGTTCCTGGACCCCAACACGCTGTCCGAGGACGGCACGATCGCGCTCTCCGGCAGCCGCTTCACCGAGGATGGCAACACCTTCGCCTACGGACTCTCCGCCAGCGGCTCCGACTGGATCACTATACATCTCAAAGATGTTGCCACAGGTAAGATTGAAAACTGCCTAGTTAGTTTGTCAACGACTGGTTTTCGCATCGCCCAATTCGTTAGTCAAAAGTCACGAGGGTTTTCTGGGATTAAGATCCAGGTTCTTCATGCTTGTTTAAGGAAAAGGACAAACAATTCTGTGGTTTTAGCGAGTAAAGAGTCTCTCCGGGTATAAAAAGAAGGATAAAGTATCAACACCGTAGTTTTGCCACCCACTCGATATTCTAATAATAATTAAAAAAGAAAACTCGTTTGTTTGTACCAAAACCTCCACTGTCCGTATGTTTGTTGTATGTATGTTTATGTTTGAATTAAAGGATCATGTCCTTTAATTCAAACATAAACATGCAAAAATAAGTTTTTCGATTTTCCCTCTCACATCAAATACTTAATTTTACCACGACTACATCCATATTTATACATATAAAAACTACACAAAGCATAAATACTAATAATCCTAACTTGTTTTACAGGTGAAGATTACCCAGAGGTCTTAGAAAAAGTAAAGTTCGCTTCAATGTCGTGGACTAAGGACAACAAAGGCTTATTCTACTCGGTAAGTGAGCTTAACTTTTCGAAAGGAAAACCTTCGCTAACCCTATTTCCTTGTTCGATATCACGCTATGGACTGACCCAAGCAGGTGGTCAATACTGCGGAATACGTGACGAGACTTTCAAAGGATTTTCCTAGTACAAATTTGATGTAGGTGATAAGTACAGAACTACAGAGAGCCATTAAAAGAATTGGCTATAAAAGTAATTGGTTGTAATAATAAAGTTCTTGAGTATTCAAAATTGATTGCCATCTAATATTAATAAATGTTTATTGTTAATTTGTTGCTAACAATTAAGGTTTTAGTATCTTTTGATGATGATACTTTAGTATACAGCTTGATCATAATAATCCGCAAATGATAAATAAACTTGCTTTTCCACTCCTTGTACCTCTTTCCATCCATATTTTGCAAATGCATAGATAAGAATTCGTCTCTTAATTATATTTTTTGACTTTATACCTATATTATATACACGTATAGTTAATACAATAATATATAACCTCTCGTTTGCAGCGGTACCCGGACCAGGCGGGCAAGACGGACGGCTCGGAGACGGAAGTGAACCGCGACCAGAAGCTGTGCTACCATCGCCTCAACACGCCGCAGGCTGATGACGTCATCGTCGTCGAGTTCCCCGAGGAGCCGCTATGGAGGATGTGAGTATATCACCATGAAGTTTCAAATACATTCTACAATCAATACATACTGTCTTGGTATTTTTCATACCTATTGTTTTATTGCTTATGCTGGGGCTACACTAGTGACTAATGTCAATGCCCATTAGCGCAAATATTGCGTGAATTTTTTGGATGTACTGCCACTTGAGCTATCGCCTAACGCTAAACGGTTGTTATAATATTTCTCGTGAGTGTGGTCCCAGCATTAAACCATAAAAGAGGACAACATAAACTCATACATTTATTTTTAAAATAAATCTATGAATAGAAGATTTTGATTTATTGTCAGAGTCAAAGTTCGTGGTCGTTAAAATCTGTACTGTGGCCCGTTTTTTACGAATCATTTGACGCATGCATTCGAAACCACACTGCGTGGCACGTCCATTAAATGCTATTTCGAATAGAACTGCTATAAAAAATAACTCCTTTGTTTTTAAGACATTATTTTTTGAAATACGTTTGTTCAAAGTGTAATATATTATATTTTGTGTTGACCTGCAGTGACATTCACACTCAAATCCGCAGCGAAGAGAGACGCGCGTAACCGTTTATACATTACTCTGTATAATGTAGCGTTATCTTATATTGTTGTAGTAACAATAGGTTGTTGTTGTGTATGAGACACTTTGAACAAACTATACCTTTAGCAATTTGACGGTTGTTAGTTATAATCGTAAATTGTTTACACCGTAATGTCGCTATTGTAAAGTACGTATCTGTAATTGGTTTTGTAATAGTTAGGTAGGTAGTAAATTATTGTTTTTGTTACGCTTTGGGTGCTTAAACTTTAAATAACTATTGAAGTATCTGGTTGGTAGCGGTCAAGTAAGTGACTTCTTTAATTTGCACGATAAATGCTTCTTAAATTTTATTGGATTTAGTAAATTTTACCTGAATAATTATTTAGTATAGAGAAAATCATAAACACAATAGCTTACATACCCGCAATTTAATTATAAATTGTTAGGCACAATAATGTACAGTATTACGGAGGTACGATATTTTCTATATACACTATAAAGAAACAGTTGAGGAAATACAATAAAGACCACATCAGATCCATTAAAAACACAATACTTATTTACAATCCGTGATACTGACTATTGTTATTGTTGCAGCGGCGCGGAGGTGACGGACTGCGGCAAGTACCTGATCGTGTCGCCCGTGAAGGACTGCCGCGACAACCTGCTGTTCTACGCGGACCTCAGCAAGCAGCCGGAGATCAACGGCAAGCTGCCGCTCACGCAGATCGTCTTCAAGTTCGAGGCCGACTACGAGGTACCCATGAGCACTTGAAAATGATAACAATAACAATATTTTAAACTACATACTACTCCAACTCCTACTATTTAAAACAATAAACACAATAGCGTATTATTAAAAGTATGATATATTCAAAGGATAGATGTATCTATTAGCTTTTTATGCAACCCATCGCGATTCGTTGTAAGCCCATTTTCGTTGTGGGTATATTCCCTAACATTGTTGCCTCGCGT
The DNA here is from genome assembly GCF_003590095.1 of Trichoplusia ni. NCBI lineage: Eukaryota > Metazoa > Arthropoda > Insecta > Lepidoptera > Noctuidae > Trichoplusia > Trichoplusia ni. Next base: position 10,893,244 of record NC_039485.1, read on the forward strand.
GACGTAATGTGATGTGACAGTACATTTTACTTTTTGGCGAGTGTCTAATTGCAATATTTCTGCTACAAGTATATATACTTATCCTATTAGGTATTTGCTTTTTATTTTATTTTTCCCCCTATGACGTGATAGCACTTAAATATCAAATTACTGATGATTTATTCATCAGTATCATATTACTTTACATATTTTATTAAGTAGTTTTCTCTACCGACGTCAGTACACTTTACCATCAAATTATAACGATTAATTCGAAACACGTCAGATCGATTTCTTATGAGAAGTTAACAGGAAAGAATGACTGGTCTGTATATATTTTTTATCCTAAAACAGGTTTTGAATCAATTTGCAAATTTGATTTTAAGGAAAAAATATAAAGTGTAATCATTATGTTACTCGTGTATAGAACTGATATGTAAAAGAAAACAAGAGAATTATTTTGTGGACAAACTTCATCAAATAAAACGCCTTTGTGATAATCTTTACTCAAGTCATTTTTTACTCCTCCTCATAATTTCCCATAAGGAAAATAATGCATGGTCCAATAAATAATATTCTATTATAATTATTTCAGTACGTGACAAACGAAGGCTCGGTGTGCATATTCCGGACGAACAAGGACGCACCCAACTACAGACTCGTTAAGATCGACCTCAACAATCCCGCCCAAGAGAACTGGACTACACTTATACCTGTACGATACTATACTATAAACTTTTTATTAAATACTTACTGTAGCCCCCGACGCACAATGAGCCGACTTGGAGCCTACGTGCGGAATATCACCCCCATCACCACCAGTAACTTACTGTACCCGTGTAATAATATTAATAATTTAATCCTTCATATTGTGAAAATAAGAAAGCCTATATTCTATTTGAAATAATGTAAAATGTGTTTTTATTATTACAGGAGCATCCCAGTGATGTGTTGGACTGGGCATCGGCAGTAGATAATGATAAATTGGTCATCCATTATGTCAGAGATGTGAAGGTATGTATTAAAGATGTTTAGATAATTGATATGATTCAAGTTGGCAATATGGACGATCACCAAGTCTGTCATTCAGTTTAATGAATCATGAATGGGACTTTCGTGTGATGTCACTTCAACTAAACTTTCAGACTTTAAACAACTAAACTTTTAATTAATTTAATTATTTCTTACAAAGTAATGTAAAAAATCTAAAAGTATTCATAGGAAACAAAAAAAATTTTTTTAGACTTAATACACAGTATATGTATTATTTTCAGATAATTCAGTAGCATACGTCATATCAGTTGAATGCAATATTCATAGTTATAAAATATAAAAATGTTAATTTCAAGTAGTTATTCAATTCCACGATATTCCCTCTCAGAGCGTCCTCCAGATGCACAGCATGTCGTCGGGCCAGCTGCTGCAGTCGTTCGCGCTGGACGTGGGCTCCGTCGTGGGCTTCTCCGGCAAGAAGGAGCACTCCGAGATCTTCTACCACTTCATGTCGTTCCTCTCGCCCGGCGTCATCTACCACGTCGACTTCACCAAGAAGCCTTATCAGCCCACTGTAAGGATAACTATACTTGTGTATGGAAACTTGCTATTGTTCAAGGCATTGCCTGCCTTGCTGCACAATCATAACCTTCTTTGAATGCATTCAATTATGCAAATAAAAGTAGCCTGCTTTAATCCAAGATGTCAGCTAGCCCCATACCAAATTTCATCGTAAAAAGATAACAAACATGAACACACTCAAATACGTTCACATTTACAATATTATTGTGATTTGATTTAATTTTTTTTTTTAATCAGGTTAATTTAATTTTATAACTACTATTCTACATATCAGTCGGAAAGGGTTAATCTGGACCTATTAGATAACTATTTAACTACAAATATAACTATTTTCTTCCAGGTGTTCAGAGAGGTGAAAGTGAAAGGCTTTGACGCGTCACAGTATGAAGCCAAGCAGATATTCTACAACAGCAAAGACGGCACTAAAGTTCCTATGTTTATCGTTTCTAAGAAGGTAAGGCTGGCAATGGCACTGCATTTTTAAAAGATATTTTTTTTCGCCTTTATAAATCAATCTAAATGCTTCATAATGAAATTCAATGCAATATAGCAAAAGGCACATAGGATTAGCTTGTTATAATGATATAATATTATAACATCTTTATGTAAACCCATAATTCGCAAATAAAGTATTTGAATTTGAAATTTGCACGCTACTATTATAGAGGAGGAGGAGTAGAAGAACTTAAAAAAACGTTTATAAAGCATTAAGGACTAAATCGATGAGCGTTCCAAAATTAACAGAGATTAACTCCAACACAATTACAATGTTACTGTTGCTCAGGGTCTGGCTCGCGACGGCTCGAACCCCGCGCTCATCTACGGCTACGGCGGCTTCAACATCAACATCCAGCCCAGCTTCAGCGTCACGAGACTCGTCTTCATGCAACACTTCAACGGGGTAGTCGCTATTCCCAACATCAGGGGAGGCGGGTAAGACAACACTGCAATATAATTCTGTCGGTGGTAATATTGTGGATAAACATAATTTGTGTTCATCATAACAAAAGTCAGAGAGTTAAATTAATTTCGTGTGTTTCTGACTCAGGAAAAAAACAATTTTAAATTTGGAAAGAACCATTTAAGTAATATAAATAATTTCTTGTATAAGACAATTAGCTTGATTTCGTGTTTGCATAAAATTCACGCATTTACTCATACTCATCTTCTCATGTTCATTTACTTGGGTTCCAGTGAATACGGCGAGAGGTGGCACAACGCTGGCCGGCTTCTAAACAAGCAGAACGTGTTCGACGACTTCCAAGCCGCCGCGGAGTACCTGATCGCGGAGAAGTACACGCAGCCGTCGCTGGTCACCATCCAGGGAGGCTCCAACGGCGGCCTGCTCGTGGCCGCCTGCATCAACCAGCGGCCCGAACTGTATGGGGCCGCCATCGTGCAGGTCGGGTGAGTTGCAACAACATTACATCATCAATTATAGCGTGTGGACTGACTGACCGACGACGCGTCTAAACCTGCTACAGTTACTTTAGAAGAGCGACAAGTGGTAATTATTACCAATGCGTCGTTCAACAGCTGCAATTATTAAGTTTTTGAACTCATACTTTCGACGTTTGGCGTCTACGCTTCGCTGTGAAACCATAAATATGTTTAATTTTCAAACCCGAATGTCAATTCTATTTCGATCCTGGATAGAAAAAACAACTTGCCATCTCCCAAAATACGGACAATAAATTTACAATAACATGTGTTTCCTTTCAGAGTGTTAGACATGCTGAGGTTCCAGAAGTTCACAATCGGACACGCGTGGGTGTCTGACTACGGCAGCTCTGACAACAAGACTCAGTTTGAGTACCTGCTGAAATACTCTCCGCTGCACAATATACACACGCCTAATTGTAAGTATTATATCCACTAATATGTATCTTATTGAAACTGACGGAACAGTTTTTTTTAACATTTCGTCAAATACCTTATTATGTGCGTGTAATATTCGATAGTTCCGCATATATGTTAGTATGTAATCTCATAGCATGGGGATGGATAGTCTTATGTATGGAGCCCTATTACAATGAATATTCTCTCTAGGTCTCTGAATGCTCTCGTGTCTCTATGTAAACCATTAACCTAGACCTATTTTCTGTTACTAAATATGTTGTGAATGTAGAGATAAACCTTGTAATTGTTGTGTGACAGCGGTCGCGCAGTACCCGGCCACGCTGGTCCTGACGGCGGACCACGACGACCGCGTGGTGCCGCTGCACTCGCTGAAGTTCATCGCGGCGCTGCAGCACGCGGCCGGGCCCGCGCCCGCGCAGCGGCGGCCGCTGCTCGCGCGCGTCGACACCAAGGCGGGGCATGGCGGCGGGAAACCCACTACCAAGATCGTTAGTACAGCGTTTTAGTTCTGTAACTCTTAATACTTAATTATAGTCATCGGATGAGTACGAATCGTCCTTTCTGTAACCAATATTTTTTAACTTTCATTGAGAGTTATTTAGTAACTCTAGTAACTAAGCTACTCTATATTTCAGATTGAAGAACACACCGACATCCTGTGCTTCATGAGTCAAGCGCTCGGCCTCGAATTTAAGAAATGAACCCACCTGCCATATGTTACGAATAGTATTAAACGAGATAAAACTAACGCGAATAGTATTATGTAAATATAGCAACAACAGTGTCTCGGTGATTACCTCGGGGTCTTAGCTAAGACTGGTGATATTGTTACGCATTGCTACTATTATTATTAATAAAACTTTGTTTTTATTTTTGATTTTGTGTTTCATTTGTTTCGACTGCTATCACTTGACTCTGAAATAATCACTGCAAAAACGTACGGACGAACTGTTCGTGCCATACGGAATAAAAACATTTTTTTTTACCGTATTCTACGCGACTACTATATAACATAAGGTTTCCCATTCGTTCATAATAAAATTTAAAGGCCGCTCTACACTTAGTCCGCGGATCACGGCGCGTTTTCGCGGCGCAGAATTGCCGCAAGTTTACAATAGCTACACTCGCAATTATTTGGTTCGCGACGTTGAGTGAAATGGATGTCGAAGTAGCTGTTGCTGCGTGCCTAACAGAGTGCACGTTGGCGTACTATAATTTTGAACGAAGGTGGTAATAACAACTATCCTTTAAACTATAGGTACTGACCGTCGCGGCTCGCGGACTGCAAAGTCGAGCACGTTCGCATCGCGATTCCTTTGGTGCGGAACAAAAATTGGGGAACAAACCGTGAAAGGGCTTCACACTTAGCGTTCGCGCCCTTTCGCAGCCATCGCGCGCGATTTGCGGGTCAAGTGTAGAGCGGGCAACACCACACACTTCCCTTTTTATCAAAACGCACGCACTAGTATCATTGAAGACTCGAACAAAACATCATCGTTCTTAGTTCAGTCTGTTTAGCAAAAATTTGGTAAATATAAAACTGGCAACCCGCATCGATCATAGATAATGTTTTTCTATTAATAATTTGTTTGACTAGACGGGATATAGTGGATATTTAAAATTTGAACTAAAACAAATTTTTCACTACAATACTTAATTAGCTACTTACTTCCATAACCAACGCCAGAACGACGTTGATGGTGGCACTATATCAGCAGATGTTTTATCTTGTCACTTTCACAAATTCACACCACCACTTTATTTTGTGTCACCATCACTTTATTATGAATATTATAGATAAACCCGTTTACGCATAGTCATTTCCGAAACAGGGTATTTGACCAAAACATCTACATCGACCGTCAGACATTCCAAAATTCCAATTTTATTTTCTTATAGCGTAAGCAAAACATTAAGATGATAATATATTAAGTTTGAATTTTGATTGGCATCACTTATCAGTACATGAGCTCGTGGCTAAGCTATAACCACATAAGTGAATCGATCACAGGTTAAGTTATGCTTGATGCGGTTGGTCCGTAGTTGGGTGACCATCTTTGTCATAACGAGTTCCTCCGTGTTTCGTAAGGCACGTTAAATTGTGGGTCCCGGCTGTTATTCCTACATCTTTGACAGTCGTTACAAGGTAGTCAGAAGCTTGAAATGTCTGACAACCAGTCTAACCAAGGAGTATCGTGTTGCCCAGGTAACCTGGGTTGAGGAGGTCAGATAGACAGTCGCTCCTTGTAAAACACTGGTACTTGGCTGAAACCGGTTAGACTGGTAGCCGACCCTAACATAGTTGGGAAAAGACTAGGCCGATGATGATCACTTTTCAATACACTTTTTGCCTTCAGGTGAAATTCTCCACTACACTAAGCCTCCACTTTCATGGTCTTCACCACCTTTGATGCGTTTATCTTCGTAAAATTATATTAATTAAAAAAAAAATATCATTTTTTTCATTTGACGGTATATCAGATTTTAGAATTCAAGTACACTTTTTTGTTCTAACGGTCGGTTAATTGAATTTCACTTTCTATCAAGCTTTCTTTAAGTGTCTTCACACACGTCACTGTGTATACTGTTATTCGATAGTAATTTAAAATTGGAATAGATTGTCAATATTAAATACTAAAATGGATGAATGGCGCGAAAAATAATAAAAAAATGACAAGGAACATCCACGTACTGCTTGCGGTAGTAAAAAGCGCGCTAACATCGGAGGGGAAACGGAAGGCGAAGAATTTTGCAAGACGTGTGATTGACTCACGATGGATACGGATATTGATACCCCCTGTATTCTTATTGTGCTTTGAGGTTCGTAATTGAGTAAATAAAACAACTTATAATATTCAACTTTTATTGTTATATCCTTACAGTACAGTTGCTAAAAGCACGAAATCCAATTGGGACTTGCTCCAACCTACGTAATAATATAAAATATTAGTTGCTTACAACAAAATAAATAAACTTCTTAATGCCCTTTTGGCGTTTTTCTTTATCCAATAATAATTTAATTTCTTAATGCTTAGTTACTTGTGCAACTTTCAACATGAAGAAATTGATCGATGGCCTCGATTTAAAATCGTTTGAACAAACAAACGAAGAAGTAAACACATCGCTAGTGATTATAATATGCTTAGTAGTATGTTAAGAACTACACCTCAATACAATTGTAAAAGTAAAAAGTTACGGTTACGACACATTTTCTCTTGATAACGGACCCATTACAATGAAATGTACAATCACATTTGGTTGTTACAGAACATACAATTGACCGGTTTCTGGGTCCCGTTTGGATCGCATCCACACGATAACACAAAAAAAAACGATACACACAAAGTCATACTAGATATGATTAATGTTATAATATATAAATATAGTACCGATCAATTGTATTACACTTACTATATTTTAACACCTAGATAGAACATCGTTTAAATGTCAATAATAAAACGCTACTCTAACATTTACGTGGTACAATCATTCAATACATATTATGTTACGCAGAGCTTAGATAAAACAAGCAACCTTCAATCTTACACTAAGTCGATAGGCAGCATCGAACTCTACTCGTGTCAGCTTCATGTCGTATGTTATATTACACATAAGTCTTAAATTACACATTTCATAGCTTAGGGTCAGGAAACTACTCTTATACGCTCATCCACTAGTTGTCAGTTAAAAATCGAGGCCAAACATCGTTCTAATCGCCGTAGCCCCCGCAAGCGTTTCCTAAATATACAGGGATAGTATCGGAGAACCGTAGAAAATACTGAGAGCGGAGAGTCGCGCGGCGCACCTAGCAGCCTACAGCTATGGACGAGGGCCACGGCGATTACTACTGTAAGCTAAACTAAGGAGACACCATGGCCGCATGATGTAACTTTAGCATTCGTCGGGAGCCACGCGGCCCCGCGGCAGCCGGCCCCGGGCCCCGAGCCACGCCGGGCCCGGGCCGGGCGAGGGCCGCACGAGGGCCTCACGCGACTCTAGCGGCGGGCGGCGCGCGCTGCTCCCAAGCGAACTGATTTGGTTTGGCTTCACAGCCCCAGTTTCGTTACTATATTCGTTCCTACATAATTTTAATGATATTTTATTTCTTTAAATACTACTACACTTATACAATAACAGACAAGTTTCAGTATATAGCCAATATATATAGCGTTATTTTATATAGTGTATGGCTAATGCGTCCTAGAAACTAATTTAAGAATTTCATTTAGATTAGCGGCGCTCCTATAACAGAAACCGGTCTATAGAACGATCGTCATTTCTTCAGCGTCAAAATAAATATAAAAGTTAACCTAATTTGTGAGCGACAGTACATAATTCCAGGAAATGTAAAAATAAAATAACTAAATAGTTTCTTACAGATCGTCATGTATAACAAAAAATATACATTTGAAATTCTAAAAATATGAATTTTAATAGAGGAAATTAACTAAATGTTGTTGCAAGACACGAGATCAAACAAAACGACGTGAATATATCATAGCCGGAAACGGCGCAAGTCAAGAGGTTAGCGAAGTCGTCCCGAACATTTCGTGCTGTGAGATATTCACAAACAATATTGCAATAGTTTGGCGGCTCAGTCGGCGCGGCCGTTGCTGAGCGCGGGCGCGGCGGGCGCGGGCGCGGGCGCGGCGGGCGCGGGCGGCGCGTCCAGCCCCATGAGCGCCAGCGCGCGCAGGGCGGCGCGCGAGCACTGCTCGTGCGACTGCGCCGTGCTGGGCCCGCCGCCGTGGCACATCACCGGCGGCTCCGTCGACAGCGACACCAGCGACAGGTACTCCCCGTGGTTGCGCTGAGGACCCACCACACACTGTTACTATCGATGCTCTTACTACAAAGATTTACTATTAAAACTACGACTCTTATTTATATACCTTGGGGAAGTCAGAGAACTGCACAGTGAATCCTAACAATTGTGACAAGTACATGAGCTGGTCCTTCGCGCCGGGCGTGTTGCCGCCCGAGCCTCCTGTCGCACTTGTTTCACTCACACCTGCAAGGTAAAAATAGCAACTGTAAATATCTACGCAACAATCTATATCTTCTATCTATATCTATACTTATAATAAATCTGTAGAGAGGTCAATTCTGTACATAAAATATATTTAAAAAATAACTATCAAGGGGTGGTTAGGGATCGCTACTGATGCCAAAAATGCAATCAGTAAAATTTTTGTCTGTCTGTCTGTCTGTCTGTCTGTCTGTCTGTCTGTATATTCGTTATAGAAACAAAAACTACTCGACGGATTTTAACGAAATTTGGCACAATTATTCTTCATACTCTTGGGCGGGTTATAGTATACTTTTCATTACGCTACGACCAATAGGAGCAGAGCAGTGAAGGGAAATATTGGGAAAACGGGGTAAGTTACTCCATTTTTTAAGCTTCCGTCACGTGTGCAGGCTTATAGGTTAAAGCTACATAGAAATCATGTATGACGGAAATATTCTCCCTAAAATTATATAAAAATATTCCTCGACAGCATATGTCTAACTTTTATGGTTGACTCACAATAACACGTGAAACTCCCGATAGCTTAGCAATTCGGAGATTTCTGATTGTATTTGTCTACTCTAACGTTTACAACACTATCACTCATCCCCAATTAAAAAAGTTAACATTATTACCTATTCAATAAAAAAAGAATCATGTAAATCGGTGTAGAAACACCAAAGTTATACATGAAATAATAAGAAATCGCGCGTGAATACAGAGTCATGCTATAAGGATTATTTTTGTGTATCGGTTGCCGCGCTCGACGCGCGTCGTGGCGGGAGGTATAAAAAGGCGGGGGGTCCGCGCTCGAGCGTCATACAATATTTGGCTGTTGATGCGAATAGACGTTCAGACTGTTCGACCTTATTGACAATCAATAATTGTTATTTGCAAACCGTGCTTATCAGCACGACTTTTAGTCTTTGAATAGTTTATTTTTAGAATTGTTTTGTTGTTAGTTTATATAATAGGTATTAGATTAATAGTATTAGTAGTAGGTACACCTATTAGTTATTTTGGTAGTGTTTAATTGTATTAATAGTTTATTTTCGTAATTGGTAGTGTTTAATTATATTAATAGTTTATTTTCGTAATTTTTATATTATTTATTTTGGTAGTGTTTAATTGTATTAATAGTTTATTTTCGTAATTTGGTAGTGTTTAATTAAATTAATAGTTTATTTTCGTAATTGGTAGTGTTTAATTATATTAATAGTTTATTTTCGTTATTATTATATTAGTTATTTTGGTAGTGTTTAATTGTATTAATAGTTTATTTTCGTAATTATTACATAATAACTATATATAATTGTAAGTGTAAGGTAGCTTCAGTTACCGTCGATTAAAAATACACAATGCCACCTAAAAAACGACCATCTTTATCTCGAAATTCGAGAGATGCTAAGAAGATGCTCAAGAATCGGCAGAGGAAAGAGCACATCGGTTAAACTCTATGAGAGTTAGTGCCTCAACCTCTCGAGCCAATGAAAGCTCTCCAGAGAGAGAGATGCGATTAGCAGCTGACAGAGCGAGACGAGCTACATCACGGGCGTCTCAAAGCTCTTCTCAACGAGAGCTGAGGCTTACCATTGACCGAGAACAACATGTGTTATCCCGAGATGCTGAAACTGCGTCACAACGAGAATTGCGTCTCACTGCTGACCGCGAACGGCATACATTGTCTCGCGAGTCAGAAACCTACACTGAGAGGGAATTGCGTCTCACAGCTGACCGCGAACGTCATATATTGTCTCGCGAGTCAGAAACCTTCACTGACAGAGAATTGCGTCTCACAGCTGACCGCGAACGTCATATATTGTCTCGCGAGTCAGAAACCTACACTGAGAGGGAATTGCGTCTCACAGCTGACCGCGAACGTCATATATTGTCTCGCGAGTCAGAAACCTACACTGAGAGGGAATTGCGTCTCACAGCTGACCGCGAACGTCATATATTGTCTCGCGAGTCAGAAACCTACACTGAGAGGGAATTGCGTCTCACAGCTGACCGCGAACGTCATATATTGTCTCGCGAGTCAGAAACCTACACTGAGAGGGAATTGCGTCTCACAGCTGACCGCGAACGTCATATTTTATCTCGAGAATCTGAAACTTTAACTCAATATGAAGACCGTTTGACAAATGATAGGGTGCACCATAATGTTATTCGATCTCTCGAAGACGCACATGAGCATGAACAACGACTAGAGTCGGTACGCGAATATTATAATTCTTTGAGACAAGAACGATCAGTAAGTTTGTCTAATGAAAGATTAAGAATCGAAAATATTCGGTCTCTTGAAACGGACGAACAGCGAGAGGCCCGTCTTACTGCAGACAGATTTCGACATAGCCTTAATAACTTAGATGTACACATAGAAGATCAATCTAGAAATTCGGTGGCTTGGTCCGACAAATATAAAAGTGGGTTTGCTTATAACCTCACAATTGATTATGGATCATCTTCTGTAATAGGCGATATGAACGTGGTATGTCGTTTTTGTAATGCTTCAAAGTGGAGTAAGGAGTCAGCTGGTTTCTGTTGTTCTACAGGTAAAATAAATTTGCCTTCATTCGAAGACCCACCGGAACCTTTGAAATCACTACTTTTAGGGGAACATATACAATCTAAACAGTTTTTAGATAATATTCGCACTTATAATAGTGCATTTCAAATGACATCCTTTGGCGCTCAACAAATCTCAGAAGGTCATTTCATGCCTACTTTTAAGATACAAGGTCAGGTTTACCATTTGATAGGATCCCTTTTGCCTGAAAACCAACCTAAGTTTCTTCAAATATATTTTGTATCCGACTACAACGAACAGTCGAATATAAGAAATCAATATTTCCCGAATTTAAATACTGAACTCATATCACAACTTCAGAACATGTTGCATCAGGTTAATTCGTATGTATGCAGTTTTAAATCGGCATTAGAAGCTCTTCCTCGAGATGATGATAACAATTATAAAATTGTTATAAATGCCGATAGGCGTCCAACTCAGGAACACCCTGGGCGTTATAATGCTCCATCCACGAATGAAGTTGCTGTGGTATTGGTCGACCAGGAATGTGATAGGCGTGATATCGTTATCCGTTCCAGAGATAATCGTTTGCAACGTATTTATGAAACCCACAGGGCTTACGACAGTTTGCAATATCCTTTGATATACTGTCGAGGGGAAGATGGTTATAATTTTGCTTTATACCAAACTGATCCGCGTACAGGCGCACCTAATTATAATAAAAAGATTTCATGCCTTCAATTTTACTGTTACCACTTGCAAGTAAGACGGAATAGGTTTGTATACTTTCAACGTTTTCGTGGCTTATTCAATCAGTTTATTGTAGACATGTACGCAAAAATTGAAACCGAAAGATTAGTTTATATACGATCTAATCAAAGGCAGCTGCGCGTTGAAGAATACGTGCACCTTCGCGACGCCATGCAGCAAGATAACGATACGGTGAATATGGGTCGTTTAGTTATTTTGCCCTCTTCTTTTACTGGTGGTCCACGATACATGCACGAACGTACTCAAGATGCTTTTTGTTACGTAAGAAAATATGGACGTCCCGACTTATTTATTACTGTAACTACCAATCCTAAGTGGGATGAAATTACTCGGGAGCTTCTTGAGGGTCAAGCACCGCATGACCGCCATGATATCATAGCAAGAGTTTTTCATTTAAAATTAAAATCAATGATAGATCTACTTACCAAAGATAAAATTTTTGGAGAAGTATTGTGTTATATGTATAGTATTGAATGGCAAAAACGCGGCTTACCTCACGCACATATCCTGCTTTGGTTAAAAGATAAGGTTCGACCTAATGATGTAGACAGTTTAATCAGTGCTGAAATTCCAAGTCCGATTGCAGATCCCGTGTTATACGACATTGTTAAAACTCATATGATACATGGTCCATGTGGTTCGTTTAACGGGAATTCTCCTTGCATGCAAGACGGTCGTTGCACTAAAAGATATCCAAAAGCCTTAGTGGATGGCACTGTAACAGGACATGATGGATACCCATTATATCGTCGCCGTTCAAGAGATAATGATGGTTTTACTGTTGAAAAGCGAGTGTCTGGACAACAAGTTACTTTAGATAATAGGTGGGTCGTTCCGTATTCTCCTGTGTTGTCCAGAGCATTTCAAGCTCACATAAATGTTGAAATGTGTAATAGTGTAGAGTCAATAAAATATATTTGTAAGTATATTAATAAGGGCAGTGACAGGAGGAGCTACATTTGCTTTGAGAAATGAACATGATGAAGTTACAAGATTTCAGTCAGGCAGATATATAAGTTCTTCAGAAGCTGTGTGGCGGATCTTAAGTTTCAACATTCACGAAAGATATCCACCTGTGACTCATCTGGATGTTCATCTTGAAGGCGGCCAACGTATATATTTCAACGCCGAAAATGTCACAGAACGGTTAGAGAACCCTAGACAAACAAGTTTATTAGCATTCTTACGACTTTGCCAAACTGATGATTTTGCAAAATCTCTTTTGTATGAGGAAGTTCCATCGTATTATACCTACGATAAGCAACGGGGTGTCTTTAATCGAAGACGCCGTGGCAGGCCTGTAGATGGCGAGTCAGGTATTTTTAAAGAACATGTTCTTGGTAGAGTGTACACCGTTCATCCTAACAACGCTGAGTGTTTCTATTTGCGATTATTATTACATACCGTGCGAGGACCAACCTCATTTATAGATTTGAGAAAAGTAGACGATGTTGTTTATCCCACTTATCAAGCAGCTTGCCAAGCGCGTCATTTGCTTGAAAATGATCAGCATTGGGATGACGCTTTAGCAGAATCCTGTGTTAGTGATAATCCACGACGGTTACGCCATTTATTTGTAACATTACTCACATTTTGTAATTTGTCAGATGCTGTAACATTATGGGAAAAATATAAAGAAAAATTTTCAGAAGACTTTCTTAGAAATATACCTAACAATGATGAAGGCACAACTAATGATAATTTCCGTGATCTTGCCATAAATCAGTGCTTATTAGCTCTTCAGGATGACTTAACAGCAGTAGGCGGTAAATCACTCTGTGAATATGGTTTGCCAACACCAACCTCAGTCGGAGAGGTAACTAATAGGGAATATTCCGCAGAGATTGGTTACAATTTAACGGAACTGCTGGCAACATTAGAAAACGGTGTCCCAATGATGACTGCAGAACAACGTTCAGTTTATGACCGCGTGTGCAATAGTGTTCAAAATAATTTGGGAACAATATGGTTTTTAGATGCACCTGGAGGAACTGGAAAAACCTTTTTGACTAAATTAATATTGGCTTATGTTCGAAATCAGCGTAAAATTGCTCTTGCCGTAGCTTCATCAGGGATAGCTGCAACATTGCTACCAGGAGGTAAAACTGCTCACAGTATGTTTAAAATACCAATTGATTTAGATCGCACGGAAAATCCAACCTGTAGTATTTCAAGAAATAGCGACAAAGCTAAGGTATTACGCGAGTGTAGTTTAATCATATGGGATGAATGTACGATGGCCCATCGAAAAGGAGTAGAAGCGGTAGACAGAACTTTAAGGGATATAAGACAAAATGATCGACCAATGGGCGGTATCACGGTTTTATTTTGTGGTGATTTCCGACAAACCTTACCGGTAATACCACGGGGAACCCGAGCTGATGAGGTTAGGGCTTGCCTGAAAAGCTCTTATTTATGGCGAGATATACAATCGGTGCATTTGACTATAAATATGCGAGTGAGAACTGGAGATAACCCGGATGATAGTCAATTTTCTGACACATTATTAAAGATTGGTGAAGGTAGGTACCTATCCACAACTACACCAAGGAAAACTTATACTGACGCCTGAATTATGTTGTATGGTGCAATCTCAACCACATCTTATATCGTCGGTTTACGGTGACGTAACAAATATATTAAATAGGGACAATTCTTGGCTATGCGAAAGATCTATTTTAACTCCTCGCAATGACCAGGCATCTGAGATCAATAACAAAATACTGTCGAATATACAGGGGGAAAGCAAAGTTTATAGATCAATAAATAGAATGGTCGATGAACAAGAAGCCACTAATTACCCGATAGAATTTTTAAATTCTTTAAATATGCCCGGACTTCCCTCTCATGAAATTTGTTTAAAAATTGGGATACCGATTATTATGCTCCGAAATTTAAAACCACCACAACTTTGCAATGGAACTCGACTAAAAGTAACCCAGTTGCAACAAAATATAATCGAGGCTCAAATTTTAACAGGTTGCGGTGCAGGAGAAACCGTCTTTATTCCCAGAATACCCTTAATACCAAATAATTTTCCATTCCAATTTAAATGGACGCAATTCCCAGTATCGGTGTGTTATGCAATGACAATTAACAAGGCTCAAGGGCAGACTTTTCGTGTTGCTGGAGTAGATCTCAGTGTCAGTTGTTTCTCACATGGTCAGTTGTATGTTGCTCTTTCCCGTGTTAGCAGTTCTAAAAGTCTTTATGTTCACGTGCCGGACGCGTCAACTTTCAATATAGTTTACCCGGAAGCTTTGCACTAAAGTATTTTCGTTTTATAGGTACCTTTACCTTACCTTTATAAGGCAGTGGTACTTATATTGCCACCAGAATTTGAACCTTAACACATTATTATACAGTTTAAAAGCTATAAATATTTTTAAGTTCTGTGTCTTATAAAGGGTTAAGCCTTATGTGAACGTGATCTAAACAATATTACCAATATAAATAATAATAATAAATATTACCAATACATTAACTTAATACACAAGGAGTTACACGCTGACGGAGTCGCGGACACAGCTATCTATACTTTTCTGCCGGAAGTCACTATTCCACGCGGACGAAGTCGCGGGCACAAGCTAGTTCAGAATAATTTCCGTCATAGGATCTATGATATTGTCAAAATGTAAGTAGACTAATATATTTGTGGTACGTACAGATGCCGTGTGCGGGGTCGTGTGTGCTGGGCGCCCGCGTGTGGTAGTCCATGAGCAGTACGCCGGGCACGGGCTGGCGCACGTCGCCCGCGCCGCCCGCACTCGCCTCCGCCTCCGACTGCTGCGACACACACTCACTATTACTACACTATCCATAACCATGCACGGCTTTACAGTTTATGATTTCAAATACCTT
Source organism: Trichoplusia ni (assembly GCF_003590095.1). Taxonomy (NCBI): domain Eukaryota; kingdom Metazoa; phylum Arthropoda; class Insecta; order Lepidoptera; family Noctuidae; genus Trichoplusia; species Trichoplusia ni. The sequence goes on from NC_039485.1 coordinate 10,908,831, forward strand.
GCGTACTTACTTTCCGTTTGGTGTCAGTGCCATTGGTCTTGGTTTCTGTCGTCGATCCGTTGCTGACGTCTGAGCCGCAGCTGTTGTTCTGTGCAGGGCTGTCAGGTGACTTGGTGCTCATCTCCATCGCTAGTAACACATCTGAAATGTTTATATACAGGTTTGGCTCGATGTAGAAACAGAATTATGTATGGTATGGAGGGTGGGGTGTGTATGTGTACGTACTGTGCGCGGCGCGTCGCTTGGCGGTCTTCTTGTTGGGCCCGAGGCCGGTGGCGGAGTGCGGCGGCGCGTCGCACTGCACGAGGAACTCGCGGCGGCGCGCGGCCCCGCGCTCCTCCAGCACGCGGTACTGCGGCGAGCGCGCGCGCACGGCGTGGCGCGCCACGGCCAGCCGCGAGATGGGGTTGTCCGCGCCGCCCGCCGCGCCCGCGCCGCCCGCGCCGCCCTCCTGCGGACACACGCGTCAGCAGCCGCTCCCACACGAGCCAGCCTCGAGTGCGGAGAGCTCTTTCACAAAAAACAAAGTCAAAATTTGCAACGGACCACCTTGATGAGATTCCTAGGTTTCTTTTTAGTCGGTTGTTGCCGTCGTTTATCATGCGAGGGCCGCGCCCGCAGCAGAGCGGGCGGCCAACGCCTCCGCATCTCATCCAGCATGCGCTCGGCCGCGCGACGTTTTGACACCTTTTTGCCGTTGCCTTCACCTTCAGTCTCCATATCGCCCACCGTGCAAGCGGTCACAAATACCTTAAAAATAAATAACGTTTAGAAAATGCCTAATACAAAATTTTTGTTTGACTTTCATTAATTTCGAAATACTCTACTTACTCTCATGTGTGGCGGACCACGTTCTGATTTGACGGTGAACTGTACAGAAAGATTGCGTTTGAGGGCAAGCTCGTGCACCAGTGACACAGGTGACTTCACTTCGGAGTTTAGTATGTCTGTGTTAGCTTCACCTGCAGGTGTATAAACAGAAGGATTAAGCACGTGTCTCTCTCCCACATGTGAGCGGTGTGGGCGCTTGGTGTGCGTACCTGCGTCGGTGTCGGGGGCGGCGGCGGGCGGGTGCGGCGGCTCGTGGTCCCGCGCGGGGTCGCGGCGCAGGTCGCGCAGCGCGCGCGCGGCCGCGTCGTGGCGGGCGGCCTGCGGCGTGTTGCCCTCGCCCAGCCAGGCGCGGCCGCCCACGGCCACGCGCACGCGGTACAGCAGCGCGGCGCTGTAGGCGGGCGCCAGCAGGTGCGCGCGGTAGGCGCCCCGCAGCCGCGCGCCGCCCGCCACGGGCGGGATGGACGTGTACACCGCCGGCTGGCACAGCTTCATCGCCAGCGCGTTCAGCTCCACCGTCGGCATCACCGCGCCTGCGCACCCGCAGGTTACGGACACAACACATTAACACCTACAGCAAATACGGTCTAGTGTGACATATTAAATATGCCTTTTGTCGCGTCAGCTTATGCTACTGTATACTGTAATAAGTGATTGCTATCTGTCTGGCAGTGCGTGCGTACCGGCGTGTCGGTGGTGCGGGTGCGCGGCGGCGTGCGGCGCGGGCGCGCGCGGCGGCGGCGGCGTGAAGCTGGTGGCGCCCAGCGCCGCGCTCGCCGCCGCGTGCTGCGCGCGCTTGATGGACGAGCCCTGCACAACAACAAGCACGTCTTACTTATCTAGGACTGATCTGTGCATCCGTCTGGCTGTACACACTTTAGGGCCCGTATCTCATGTAATTATGGACTCATATAACTTTGTTTGAATATTCATTTTCTACAATAATATTATTTACCTCTGCTGTATATTCCTCAGTATCACCCAATCGGAGTGTTACTGTGAATACTTTTTTGTGAGCAGGGCCCGTCTCTGATGTGAGGCGATATTGATGCTTAATCTGCAACAAAACAATATACATTACATTCAATATTGGAAACCTGATCGATATGCGAGTGTCCCGCCATATTCCCATCATTCTGAGTTGTGCGGTCGGGGCTTACCTTATTGTACCTGGCCAGCTCGTTGACCAGGCACATAGGGGTCTTCTCTTTACTGTTGGCCGTGGCGGTGCGCGGCGCGTCGTCCGCGGCGTCGTCGTCGTCGAGCGGCGCGGGCGCGGGCGCCGCCGCCTCCGCCTCGCCGCCAGCCTCGCCCGCTCCGCCGTGGCTGGCTGCTGTGCTCGACGATGACACCACTGACGCAATCAAAAATTTGGTGTATAAAGCACAAGTTGTGTTCTGTCCATTGCGATAGGTTTCAGGAGTCGACTAAATATAAATTTATTGAAATCATCATAAAGCCAAAACACAGAAAAATTCCGTGTGATTTTGGGGTTTAAAGAGGTTCGAAAGAGAGATTACTGTTTTTTTTTTCGAGCTGATCCTACTAATATTAGAAACGCGAAAGTTTGCATGTATGTTATTTTTCACGCAAAAAACACGGAACAGATTTAGACGAAACTTGGTACACAGATAGTTTATGAACCAGGACTAACACATGGGATTTTATGTTCCCGTGGGACCATTTTCAATTTGTAGAGGGTGGGCCTGCAAGCAACACCTAGTATCTTTATAAAGAAATAGGAATGATGTCTATTGTCTATTTATAATAAATACCTGTATGTGCAATAGGGACCGCGGGCGGCTGCAGCGGCGGCGGCTGCGCGTACGGCGGCGGCAGCACACCCGCGCCCGGTCCGTACCCGCCGCCCACCGCGTACGGGCGACGGAGCGCCTTCATTTGTTGCTGTACACACTTCAATACATTACTATTTAAAACTTTGTCAAATGGCGCGTGGTAAAGAATAATATGAAATAATAGTATGAAAATTAAATATAATAATTTCAATAATGTTCCGTGAAAGGTCTCTCTTAAAAGAGGTATCTAAGGATAACCTAGATACTGACGTGAGGAACTATGTACTGAGACGGCTTCAAAAGCTGATTTAACTCGTTTTTTGTTGTTTTAGACTGGGAAATCAGCTGCTAGGTTGGTAACTATACTTTTTCTTAACATAATTTTGCAATAAACTTAAGAGGGTTTTACGAGGTATAAATATAAGGGGTTAGATATGTAAATCCTTACCGGTGGCACGGAGTGGTGTTGCGCTTGCGGATGATGTGGCATAGCCCTAATGGGGTGAGGTGGTCGCTGCGGCGTGTGGTGCGGCGGCGGCACGCCCATGGCGCCCAGCCCGCCCAGCGCCTGTCCGTGCGCGCCCATCGCGCCGCCCGCCTGCGCCGGCCCCAGCGGCACCCTTCGCACACAACCTCCGTCAGAACCCAGCGCCACCATCGCGACCTGACTTATTCAGTATAGCAATGGCACGGACACCGCACAACGCTGTATACATCACTACTTCTTTGTTTCACAGTAGCCAAAATCGCGAGGATCACTTTGAAACGGCAGAGCACCGGAGGTCGGTGAAAGTAACCTATCCAGCTACACAGTTGGCGAGACACTGTTATTCCAACTGTCCGTTGCTCAATGGGTGTGATATATTAGTCTGAGCGAAGAAAGGTCGCATCCCATTCAATGGGCCGGTCTCCGCGCTTCAATGGAGACGTCGTCATATGTTCCTTTGTCACTTTTATCGCAACCAGTTTAGGCGACAAAGAGCGCCGCAAAAGACCCTCGACATATCAACAAATTACACAACATTTGCATATGAATGCGGCCGCCACTCTTTGCTCAGATAAAGACAGTATTATTTTATTACTTAAGTTGATTCAAAAGTTTCAGTAACCACCTTATATTCACTTATTATTATACCAGAGGTGTAATATGAATCCACTGAGACATTTATTACTTTACTGGGATAAAATACTGCATTGGGTGCAGCATAAAAAATGATTTTATTTCATGAAAATGCAGTAAATTTACAAAATTGCTTGCACTAACCTTTATGATACTACATAAAATGATTAGTGCAACTTGTTCAATCTTTTTGCGAAATCAAATGATTGATAATATATCTTCAAGCATAAAGCTTATAATTGGCAGGAAGCTAAAACTATGACTTGATTGGTAGTTTCAATGAATAAATTGGTGAATTCTAGATTTTTTATTTTAATCATGTATGTGTGTCAAATGCCCATTGAAAGTTAAGTTTCCCACAAATATCACATGGTATGTACCAATCAACAAGTGTTCTGGGTATTTTAAAGAGCATTGTAAATTCATTACTTATTTGGTCTCAAAATAAAGCTTTTATGAAATATTTTAATTGTTAAAAATAAAAATAATTCCACATTACATGGAAAATATGTACATGGTGTTTTATTTTAGCCAATCAATACCATTAAACAAAACTACATACCACTGAAGTCCAAGACTTGCATTATAGCTTATTAATATTTATTTTTTCTATTTATTCAGCTAGTATATATTTGCTTAATTCGTATTCAACATCACTTTCCAAATGAAATTCCATACAGGTTTGGGTAAGGTGAAAATTTAGATTAGTATTAGAGCCCTGGTACCTATAACACAAGTTTAATTTTAGCTTGGATGATGGTAAAAACAGAGATACAATTTATGAAAACCTTACTGTCATTATATTTTATATTGAAAAGTCTTGGAAATCGCAGTTTCCTTTCTTTAAATATCTTATCTCATCAGTCATCATAATTATTAAAAATCATTTGGACAAAAGTTAGTTGCTAACTTGGGTATTTTAGAAACTAAAGGTAGAAAATAACACCATTTTTATAATCTCATTTCACCGAATTAATATTATTTGAGTGAAATGTAGGTAAATGATAAGTAAGGTAGCTTGCTCAGACTGGATGCGGAAGGCAAAAGACGCAACTTGTGTTGTGCCACAACGGCGGTTGTGGAGCAATTTGCGGGAGGCCTATGTCCAGCAGTAGACCTCAATAGGCAGAATGGATTGATTGAGGAAAATGTATCTGAGGAGATATGATATAATTCAAAATTCACATTATTGAACTAGGTGATACAGTAAGTGCCTCAAGAATGATGATATATTCAGTGATTGGTTAAGATTAATAGGATCAAATATCTTTCGTTTCCAAGAAAGATGATTTTTACCAACCCAAAAAATACACAGGGTAAGGCTAAGAAGGGTTGTAGATTTCATATATTTTTTAAAATCTTGAGATTAGCAGATTATTATTTCCCAAAGTTTCTATTATGGCTACAACTTCTATGGTATTCACTGTCTTGATCACACAGAATTTAAGCCTGGGTGGATTAGAACTAAACCTCTAAGTGGGTTACATTTAATCCACTATTATTGGTATTATTTTCTTACAACAACCTCACAAGATAGTATTGAAAGAACATTCCAGTAGCATAAATATGATTGTTAACATTCTTGTTGATTGAGCAGTGCAAAAATATGAAAGTTAGTGATTTGCAAAATGTAATTATGAATATTCAATGTACATATTTATGTTATTGTTGATACTACACACTATTCAACAGGTTAGCAACAGTTATATTGCCATAGTATTTAACACTAAATTAGATAATGGTCAATTTATTACAATTAAATGTTATTTAGGTTATAAACAACTTTTAACATATAAGTTATTTTCATCTAAATATTGTATGGATGGGTGCTGGCTTATTAGAATACTAGCACGCTTATAACGTGTTAAATATAATATCTTATTGGTAGGTACGGTATCACGCTTTCAAATACTAAATTAACTATTTTGACCCCATTTACGATTCGGTTTGATACTGTTATAACTTACTATGTGTACATACATTTCCAGTTTGGCTTGTTGCTACTAAACGAGCAGTGATATGTTTGTGTATACAGCGGTATGTTGGCTCAAAGCACTTGAAGCAAATAAAATAGTGAAAAGCTGGACGTTACTCTACCTAGTCAGTGTTACGTGCCTGTTCTCTCGGTGCATCTGATGTGGAGGCATTTGGTGGTGTGCAGGCATTCCTTGGTGCCCACCCATGTGTTGCGGCGGGTGCCCCGAGATCGGCTGATGATGCATGTTCGGGTGATGCATCATCTTCGCGAACCACTGCCGTCGTGACACAAACAAACTATAAATATCACGATTGCCACCAAATAAACACCGCAAAATTTTAAATGTCAATTACGACAGCATACACTTAATTCCTTACCCTTATTATATATCACGAGTAAATTAAATCTTTAGCTATGCAAGCTACATAAATCCGCTCACTAATTACGCCTATGTTAGTTTATTTTGGCAAACAGTAAAGAAAATCGTTTCGTTCAACATGCGGCCATGTTAAAAATGTTACCATTTGCAAAACTTTTATATCCACCGCTTTTTGAACCTACCATAAATTCGAATTCTACTAAACGTAAATTATTAATAATTTAAGTTTGTCTTTAAATAAACATTAAATATAATATTTCGTTTTCAATATTTGAAATATACGTTTTTAATATATAAAGTTTTCCACATTTTTATTGTAATTCACTAGTTTACAGCTTATCTTAACACTTAAATATGTACTATTTTTACACACAGTTAAATGAATGTAGGTGCAATAAATACCAGTATAACGGTTTTATAATACACAGACTTTATATTAATATGCTGTTTAATAGTAATAGTATTGTCTCTCGCTTTTTTATTTCTTTAAAGGCAGGTGCTATAGCTTGGAAAGGCAACAATGCCATGTATCATTATAGCCATAATTAGGAATACACTAAACAATCTGCAATAGCTTCGTAGCTACCTTGGGCCGTCCATGTCTGTTTTTTTATAAATCTGGGGTGGATAGGGTCTGGTAGGCACCCCGTCACATTTTAGGTTAAAATGCATAACAAGACGTTGGACCTGTGTTGCACACCTTTAAAAAGCCCGGTCCTTTTTAAAGGGCGTCCTCCTCTCGCGTGTAGTTATCCCGTTCATTAAAGGAGATACAATTAATAATTTCACCACATCCCTTGCCTATTCAGTGATTTTGAAGTCTTGTAAGACTTCTAGTTTTTGACACTAATGTTTGTCCTCACAATCAGTAACGTTCATTTCGCAAGAGGAACTGCTACGGCACGTACTTTTCGAATGTCATCATTGTAGCGCCACGCCGTTTATTGAATATATCATTATTATCCTAGCCTTTTCCCAAGTATGTTGGGGTTGGCTCCCAAAATATAGATGGAAGTTTTAGTATTTGAAAGGAAATGAGAAAGAGGAGGAGGAAAGGAGAAAAGTGTTGAATTTCTGTTAGCTACTCGATCCGCATGAAATTAACTCGCAGGCTTACATATCACCTTGCTATTAATTGAAATACTGGTTAGGTACATTTAAAATAATGTATTAGGTAGTTTCATTATTAGATGGCAGATGATGATGATGAGACGATGAAAGTAAATAAAAAATAAATTGAGAAAAATACAAGCTAGTTTATTACATTCACTTTAGCACTTAAGAAAATATAATTATAAATCAGTTTGACAAATGTAAAGTAAAACAACAGACATAAAATGAAAGTAATCTTCATCATTATTGATTTGTACATCTGTTAGGTTAGAGTAAGCAGGTTCTTCAATTTCCTGTAAGGAACTATCTAAGCTATCGTCGCTGTTTCTGGTCGTTTCAGCCCAGGAAACACGTTTGGAACTTCTTGATGTCTCCTTCTTTTTATCAGTCGTCGGTGTAGAATGAGATACGGGAGAAGGCGGTCCCTTAGTTGGTGTTTGAGCGCACTTATCTAAGTAGTGTTTTCGAAGTATGTATTCACGCATCGAGTCGTGGGTCGCTCGTTTTGGGGGAGGTGGTGGTGGAAGAGATCTATCTTCGTCATTATCACAAAGGCACAACATTGGGTTCCCTTCCTTCCGAGCCTCTTCTATGCGTTTGGTTTCCTCTTCGTCGGCGGCGAGGGGCCATGCACCAAGTTTGTTTCGCACCAGGTGAGGACGCGCATGTGCAGCGCATAGTATGCGCTTGCGCACAAAGTCGTGGAACATGGTTAGTTCGGAACTTAGCTCGCGACGGATGAGTTGTTTATGGCGAGCTGGTACGTTAGGATCACGGACTGCAAGCAGGGCCTGAAGAAAGAAAATGTAGCACTTATTAAATTTGTCCTAAATTTTAGTGCTTTAATTAGAACTGTTACTTAATTTCATCAGATCAATTGTTACCTGCGAGGCAAGCAGCGTGATGCTGGCGTCGAGCGCGCCGGCGACCAGCCGCTCGTTGAGCGCGGGCAGGCTGGCGGCGGACGAGATGGACGTGAGCGACTCGCTGCGGTTGGCGCGGCGCTCGCCCGCCGCCGCGGCCGGGCTGCCGCACGAGCAGGCGCGGCGCCGGGCGCGCGGCGAGCGGGACCCGCTGCCCTCCTCCGTGTGGTACGCCTACACACATATTTACTTATACACACAGCTCTAAATCCGTTTTAAAGCAAATCTGAGTTAATGAGTTAACCAGTTCCGACGAACCAAGTACCTATCATTAAATTGTAAATAATATGGATTTTTACAAGCACTCCACACTCTAGTAAATACTACAAGAATATATTATTAAACATTGCAAAACTTACTACAATTTAATTTCAAATTTGAACACTTACATGATTGAGAGATTTAGTCAACAAACAAATAGCTGACACGAGAGTTCCAAATGTGAGTTGTGGGAAAGGCTCGTAGGATATCTTGGGTGCTCCAAAATGCAGTTCGACGAGTGGCTGCCAACGCTCAAGGTCAAGGCCGGGGTCGGCCAGTAGCGATAGCAGCTCAGGACTGAATGACAGCAGGCACAATGTTGCCATGTGCAGAATCTCCAATGTTCTTTGGAAGTAAAATGTGCACCATTTAAAATATGTCTTAAACACTACTCTAGTGTACCAAAAAGTCGCTGCTATAAGTTGGATATGCTTAAGATGATGTCTTACCTATGCAATACATTAGGTGCTTGGCTGTGCGAATCATCCGGCGGTTGCAGCGCGGGGTCAGTCGAACGTCGAGAGCGAATCATTAGCGTGACACATTGATATAGACACGCGCTTATACTCCGCTGCACAGAACATAAACATTTCAAGACAGGCAACAACTAAATAAAGTTGTTAGAACAGGGACTATTCAACTTACCATAATGCCAGTCAAGGAGTTTATATTTTGTATGCGCCACCTCGCCTCAAACTTGACCAGTTGCACTACTAGGTTGAGTGTAGAAGCGCATAGGTTTAGTGCGTCGATGTTATACACCTGGCGCGGAAGTAGCACCGCCTCTATCAGGTGCTCAAGGTGAACCCCCACGAAAGTGATGGCATCGCTCGCGAAGAACTGGCCGTGCTTCATCACCATCATGGATATGAAGTCCAAACTGTACGCGTACACCCGCCACCACTCCTGCGGCTTCCACGGCGAATCGCCATCGAACTTTGGAGGCAATAACTGCAGCCACAGAAACTGGTCTATATCGCTATTCAGTAAGTCTTTTGAAAACGGTCCCCGAGAATACGCTGTCAAACAACGCAGGGCGGCCAACGACGTGTGGTAGTGACGGCGGTTCTGTAGACACGTTTGTAGGCAACACAGAATCTTGTTTATGAACCTACTGGACTGGAACCATTGCGCCAGCCCTGTGAACATATCGTCGTAGAGGTCCAGGCACTGCTCCAGCATTGAAAGTGATAGCACTACAGGCGGAATGTTCTCATTTACAGGGTGGCCATTTTGAACTTCTGATGGAGATTTAGGATCGTCTTTGATATCATCCAACAACTTCTGCAGCTCTAAACTGTTGATGTTAGTTACGGATCTGATAATACTCTGTGCGGTCACACTGTTGGCCTTAATTTCATAATCTAAGCTGCTTATGGCAACTGTACCTATTGATAGTATAGCACGGATCGCTCTTGGATGCAGACACTCGTATACAACAGCTGTGTTCGTCAACAAGCTGTCGACTTGTTTAGCACTGGTTTTCCTGTTATCAAAGCAGTCATCTTTCCAGTTCGCTAGCATTATTACGTACAGTTCAGCCAATATGACAACTAGCCTTCCATCTTTCAACTCATCCAACTCGTACAACAGGGCGCTCATGCAAGGCGCCACCATTTTAGCTTTGTGCGCTATGTTCAATGTTATAGGCAAACATTTGCAAAATATTGTGATGAAGTCTTTCCAAGACGTTAACAGCCCCAACCATGATGGCACTTTGTCTACCATTTCTTTACAATTATGTCTACCCTTGAAGGAGAATATAAAATCAATCCAAGTATCTAAATGCTTCTTGTTCGTATCAAAAAATTGCTCCAGCATTTCTTTTAGACTAGGCTCAAGTTTTTCTCTAGACACAAATAGTTCTATACCAAGGACATTAAATATTTGTGCGTAAGTTCTGAGTCCCGGCTGGATTTCACTGAACAAAGGACTAGTTAAATGTTCCCAAAATTTTGGATTCTCACGGAGTTTCTTGACAAGAATCTGCATATTATTTTTCCATAGTGCATGGAAAAGTGCCATAATGCACGACAGTAAAGGACTGTGGAGCAATTTGGGGTTCTGGAACAAAACAAACCATTTTGAATATATTAAATAATGTATCGCCGAACCGAAAAAAAAGATGTGTTATGAATTAATAATAACTTACAGTTTTTATAGTTTCAAGATAGTCAGCCATATAACCTAAAATTCCCTCAAAGCTCTCGTCTGGCTCAGATTTTTTAGCAACTGCATCTTTCTTGTCCTTCTCATCAGCATTCGTTTCCATTTTCGTGTGGTCATGATTCATCATGAAGAAAGCTTCCGTTAACCCTGGTTGGGTACCGACGCAGGTGGCTACAAACTCCAAGATGGCTACTTTGAGTTCTATCGTCTCGTATTCGTCTCGAAGGCGGTCGAGAAACATTACTCGAACTTGGTATGCGGTCATGTCTAATGATGCAAAAAGAGACATTTGGAAACCCTGAAAACAGTTTCAGAAGTAAGTAAGTTTGTTTCTTGACTTCAAATGGTACAATTTAAAAACGTATTATGATCTTAGATAGTTTTTACAGTAACGGTTTAGTGGCCTGTCACTAGTACCGGCCTGGCGGTCGACTCGCAACCCTTCGCGTCAGCTCATGATTAAGGACTCCGGTTGGGTCCGAAACTTGTCGGTCAATCCCACTAAATACGCATGAGTAAACCGTTGCATAATTTAATAATGATTTTAGATAGGTTGCTACACTGTTAATTATTTATTTATTAGAAAATTTACTCACTTCAGCGAATTTCTTGAGTAAACGGCAGCAGAGTACTGGCAAGCTCTTATTGAATGCATGGTTGATGTAGCTGGTCACTCTCGGGACGACTTTCAACAAGTCTTTCTGCTTGTTCTGCGCGAATATCAGGTGTTCTAGCGGTGTGACCTCCGTGGCTTTCTTGACCATTGACTTCAGTCTTAAAGCAAAGATCACGATCGCAACGCAACGCTGTATCGTTGATATATACTGGGTACCTGTACCCGATAGCCAGTTTGTTTCGTTTCTAATCACGCTTTCTAGTTGATCGTTACCTAATTAAATAAAAGTCAGTTATGAAAGCTTGTAAATAAATGAATCGATTTGAATTCGATCCCTTGATTTTCAAAAAAAGACTTGCTAAGTGTAGTCAAAAAAATTGCAAGTTATATGAAGCAAAAAGTACGATTTTAGAAATATCGTATAAGCAGGATAAAATAAAAAAAATGAAAAAGTTGAAAATTTTCAAAACTCTGAATAAATGAAAACCCAACATACCAACAGATATAAATTTCAGCAGTTCGAGAGCGTTTTCAGTGTGCAGTAAACTGTACACACAAGTTTGTTTCAGCAACAGGTTGCAGGGATTGGAATCCTTAGTATCTTGTAACACCAATGTAAGGAACTGCGCGCATCGGTGTATGATGTCTCGACGCTCCCGAGAGTTGCTGTAACGCCAGCCGTGTACGTTCGGAAACACTTCCCGGATTATAAGTATAAGACCGGGTAGGATGATTTCCGTTGTAATGCGATCTTCATTTGACGTCTGAATAAATATTTAGACAATAATTAATCAACATTTTAAAGTTTATTATAAAATGAATTATTGTTTTACTGTGTTTAATGTTACCTCATGGAATGCACATAGTAAATCTATGTATGCTCCCAAGAACTTGTAAGTACCATTCAATTGTTCTATTGTGACTAAGTAAGCGCCCACGGCGGCGGAGTCGAATGATGCACCATTAGCGTATTCAGTGTAAGACAGTTTGTGATTTATTACACGTGGCAGTAGTCCTGTGTTTATCAGCCTGAAAAAAAAATAACACATTGATGAATTTACAAACAATTGAAGCACAGAAAGTGGTTTTTGCCAAAATGGGTTTCGCGATTATACTGATCTTGTCTATTCTTTTATTTGTACAAGTGCTATGGTACATACCTCGAATGGATTTCCTTGGGAAACACAGGCACCAAGGCAGTACAAACAGCTAGGCACTCGACCAACAGCGGCAGAGGCGGACTGTCAGCTCTCATGAACCGCACTAGCACATCAAACACGCCCTCGCTTGGCCCCACCAAGTTCTTCGGCATTTCCTTATCTTCCACCAACGTTTTCAAAACCCCTTTTAACACTTTTGTTCCTTCATATATCTTTTCTAACGTTACAATGATATTATTCTGGTGATGTTGCTTTCGGTCCAGTGCTTTCTCAATTTCGCTATTAAATACTGTCCAGTAAGTGTATGGAGTTCTGAAGTGGATCATGGTGGCCTCCTTTCTCTCCATTATAGTGGCTTTGGAACCTACTTCAATGCGATACGAGGGGTCGCCCAGAGGATAGTATTCCCGCCCGATAATAGCGTCATCAGATTGTAACGACATAATAGGAACAGCATGGGGATTGTAGACTTCTGTATAGACTGGTAGATTCTTGAGCTCAGCTAAAAGCTGAATACAACATTATTGATTTGAATCATATTCAAAAATTTAAAATAAAATGACTTGAAATAAAATGTTAACTTACTTTCAGTACACTACACTTCCCACCCTGCGCTAACCCTCCCGCTAATATTGACAGAGCATTGAAATTGTATGGGAAGTATTCAAGTGCTGTGTTCCATAGAGACACTGCCCCACAGTTGTCATCTTTCTGGTAGAGTTTCCAGAATTGGCAGTTGATCTCTGGTGTCTCCAGTAGGTGAGCGCAAAGCTGCATGATCCCAGCCTGGTTGCTCAGGGTACCGTCACCATCAAACTTGTCACACAAGTCGTTGAGAAGTCTGAACACACGGCGGCGCGCTATCAGCGAGCATTTCGATTGGTCCTGAATGGAGAATTGCGGCTAGATTAGAATATTAGATTATAAGATATTAAGCATTTCAATTAATAATGGTTTTTTTATCCACTATATCAAGAAGTATATCCATAGCAAGAAGTTTAAACCATAGAAATCATTAATTGTTTGCAATACCTACAGAGAGGCTAGTCATGATCACTATTTATACATACCAAAAATACAGAGCTGGTTAGCATTTGTAGGAGGAATTCAAAAACTTGCAGCCTAAGAGCTGTAGCACCAAAATGTTTGTACTGACTCTCAAATAATTTTGAATGGTCATCACTCTGAAATAATAATTTCAATATCACTAATGGTATATTCAAATTCATTTTTCAAGACTGCATTAAAAAACAAAAACGACTCTGTTAGTCCGTTCATCATCGTCCGGTCGTCACACCCAGGTACAGGACACGCATTCTTGGATCACACAAACGCTTAACGTATTCGGGAAACGAACCCGCGACAGGTCGTACACGTACTGTGGATTTTGGTTATTGACCAACTCAAACATTAAAATAACTTCTGGTTAGTAATAGCTCTAGTTCTGAATCCAATCAATCAGTAATCAATCGCGATGCCGGTACCGCGAGACACGCGCCCGTGAAAACGTCATCACAAGTGATTTGGTACATATTATAAAATGAGGCTTTGTTTTTTATGTTCATATTACATGATGAGCATGGATGTGGAGGGATATAGAGCATGGATGTGGATGCATATGGATTGTGTGAATAACGAAATGGCTGCAAAGAGTGTTTCTTGTAAGATGAAGGCTGATACAAAGGTATGAAAGAAGACATGTTGAACCGACCCCAAAATAAAATAATTATGATAACGTCAGGGGAATGTGGATGACGGGAATGTTGATTACAATCATTTATTACCTGTAGAGTCAGCATCATCCATGTAATTAGCATAGCACTGTGTTCAGCACTCATGTGTAGCTTAGTGAGTTCACCTTCCACACTCTCTTTAGTGCTGTCTATCCATGAAGACAAGTTGTTACTGAAATATTAATTAATTATTCAGATGTTTACTAAAAAAAATAGTACTTTAAAACCTAGGAACCTGCTTAGGAAGTATTGGCAGGATAATCTAAGCACTTACTGGGTGGGTTATGGCTCCAAATAGCCTAAAATAGAGGATCATGGAGGGATTTAGGGAAGGTCTATGTTGTCAAGCAGTGATAACACACAATGGGCTATATAAAAAAATGTATACTCACATTTTCATACCATCTGCAATGACCATGAAGATGCATATTTCCATATAAGACACCCTTAAACAATGTTCTTTATGCCTTTGCTCCAACAGTTCACTATAACCCTGGTTCTTACCAAACCCATGCTTCCGGAACAACATGATCAGCTTATTAAATTCAGTCTCAGTGAAAATCTCCTCTTCTGCTATTAACAATACAATCTGTAGTATTGCTAACTGCTCCCTTAAGTTACAATCCACCCATTCTTGTCTTATATTTTCATTAGCAAAATCATTCTGCATCCTTCTAGACGGTGGAGCTGTGTTTAATAATTTTTCAAACTGTGACAACAGGGAAGTTTTCAAGTTCTGTATTCCTATATCTTTCAATATCTTCTTGAACTGCTCAGAATATAAATGGTTTGGTTCATCTCTGAATTGTACTATGTAATGTAACAGTTTAAGAAGGAACAATCTATCAGCATAATAGAAGGTCCATAGATTTGGGAGCAGAAACACAGGTCTGGTATCCACAAAGGCGACATTCTTAAGAGCATTTCCTGGAGTTCCATAAGATATATCACACAAGTAATTCTTCATTATTTCCCATATTTGAAAACAATCCACATCCTGAAAGGAAATGACAACACATGAAATGAATTCATTAATAGCTGTAGCAAGCCTGAGTTGCAGACATAATAAAAAACAGGTTTGTTACTTACAATATAATTCTGAAGTGTTTGCACCACACTCAACAATTTGGTTTGGTCTGGATGTTTAGTTTGTAACTGCGTGAAGCTTTCAGCTTTATGTGGTTTATAACTGGCAAGGCCATGTTTCAACCCTTCAACTACATCTTTATTTCCTAATACAGATGCTAATTCCTCGCATGATAGGCTCTCTGATGTGGTCCAGCGCCATAATCGCTTCCAGTAGCTGTAAAATGATTTATCATTTATCAAATTCAAAACATTTTCCATTAACAATAATTAGTCAAAAATTTGCCATTGTACGTACCTGATTCCGTTCAGAGCCATTGTTATATATATAAACCAACGTATAAATAGTAAATACCCTTCTTCACTTGTTATTACATATATTTACCGCCATAGCATTTTAGGTTATTTTACCAAAATTATCATACAACCGTCAAGATATCAACTTCAACGTTAATTCTGTCACTGTCATTGAGAATATCACGGTGGGTCGGTTACAACTTTTTACGCTGATTTTCTCTTTTTTTGGGCTAGAAATGTAATACACTGTAACTTGAATATTAAATTAAAATTCCTTATTTGTAGAACATATAATATTTATTATATTATAATTATATTAATATGTGTATATTATAGGTAGGAACATTAACGTTGGTGATACATTGAGAGTTTACAAAGTAGGTTGTGCAGTTTTAGAAACTGCTAACAGAAAATTTACCGATTTTAAAAATATGTTTATTTATTATTAGTAAAAATTTGTTATTTGAAATTTCAATGTGGCGGAAGAAACTTTCCTTGTCTATTGTTATTATTTGTTAAATGACATTTGACATTTGTTTGTTGAGGAGTGTTGACATTTATCGACCGACGTCACCACATGAGGCCTGATCCGATAGTGTCTGACTGAATAATCAATTTTAATTTGGTTGGTACGTCGATTGACAGACTTAATTTAGATAATAAGCAGTGCACGTGACGCGCTTTCTTTAGTCGAACGTACGTTCTTAGTCTCATTTACGTAATTAAAATTTTCTTGGTTATAGCCTTTCTTTCCCGGACCGGCCTGATAAACCAGCGAAATGCCGCCAGCAGCTCCTGCCGTTAAAATCCAACCTAATGATGACCCTATCGGCATCAGAGCTGTTCTTCTCGGACCTCCAGGATCCGGGAAAGGCACTCAGGTAAGATAAGTGGTTTCGATCTTTGACCTTTAGTCGTAAAGTTCATTACATTAACATTATAATGTCTAATTAGCCTTTAATACTCGTTTATAATAACATACATAATATGTTACACAATATCGGGGTGTCAAAAAATGTATGTTTAGATTATAAGTAGGTACCTATTTATAATCATACATAATACTTTTTTATGTTATCAGGCACCACTCCTCAAAGAAAAGTACTGTGTATGTCACTTGTCAACTGGAGACATGCTTCGAGCTGAAGTAGCATCAGGTTCAGAGTTGGGTCGCAGACTCAAGAAGACCATGGATGAAGGCAAACTGGTGTCAGATGAAATGGTAGTAGACATGATTGACAAGAACCTGGATCAACCTGACTGTAAGAATGGTTTCCTACTTGATGGATTTCCTAGAACTGTACCTCAAGCTGAAAAGGTAAATTTGTTACTAAGCCTTCTTATTAGAAAAAAAACATAGTTTTTGAGATCATAAGTTTTACAACAGTCATTTTTTATATCACTGTATCAGATGAAGTAAATTTAATTTTCAAATATGAGTATCTCACTTATAAGAAAAACAAGTCATGTTTTTCTTGTATGACTATTTATGTCCTATCTTATCAGACTAATCATTGTTTTTTATTTATTTAATCATACAACTAGGTGCAATTAATAAATGAGCTCATACAGGATTACTTTCATTTCAGTTGGATGATCTGTTGGCTAAACGTAAAACAGCACTGGATGCTGTCATTGAGTTTGGGATTCAGGACAGCTTTCTAGTGCGTAGAATCACAGGAAGGCTGATTCATCCTTCCAGTGGTCGCAGCTACCATGAGGAGTTTCACCCTCCTAGGAAACCCATGACTGATGATGTAACTGGTGAACCCTTGATCAGGCGGTCAGATGACAATGTTGATGCTTTGAAAAAACGGCTTGCAACTTATCATGCACAAACTGTACCCCTTGTAGACTATTACATGAGGAAAGGTCTTCACTGGAGGGTAGATGCATCAAACCCTGCTGAACAAGTGTTTAGCAAGATTGATAATATCTTTAAAAATAGGATCTTTTCAAGGCAAAGTGCGGCCCAATAACTTAGTATTTAAGTAAATGTTTTGTACAAATTTCATTTCCATATTGCAGTTTTATTCATGACTGTTCTTTGTTTAGTAATACTTTTGTAAAACCAATATCATCTATTTTAGAAACTATTTTTCTTGAAGAAATACACTGGACTGGAATCATGGAATTACTTGTTTAATTAATTCCTCAGATAAACTTATTTTTAGTGTGATGATAAGTTATATTGATCACACATTATTCTTATAAGCTATATATTATTAGCATATGACTGAAAATATAATTGAACAACTGACTATTAACTGAAAATATAATTGTAAGTAATTTAGGAACAGGTAAATTTTCATAGGTAAAAATTAAAATCCAGTTTGGTTTGAGAAATATATCTTGTTCCATTAACATAATTGGTGAGTAGTTATACAACATATTAAAGGCTTTAAGCTCGTAGTAAGGCTAAACTCATACACATTTAGTCATTAATATGAATATTAAACTTCATATTAGGTATTAGGTTAGACTGTAGACTTGAGTGTATCTTAAACAAACTGGCTATAGTACTTTTACACATTTCAAGCAGATTATATAGAAATACTTATACATGTAACTAATAGAATACATAGATAGTTGGTTAACACAGGTACAGAAGTAGCATGACTATAGTTACTATAGGTTAAATTTATTTATCTTCTCTAGCGGTTGAAAGTTAACGAGATATCTACAATACAAGCTACTTTGAAATCGGAACTGATTGTTTCGGAAGATTTTGTTATTATAAATTCAGTACTGCTTCCATTCTTTTAGCAATAATAAATTTAACGAAACGCCTTTATTGCAATAATACATTTCTTTTGAGACAATTGTTTTCCATACATAGTTCTATTTTGGATTCTGACTTTATTACCGCGATTACAATGATTATAAAGTTAGTATAAAATTTGTTCGAGTACGTTAACGTACATTGTAAGTACTTTGCAACGCACCTAATAATCGCTTATAGATTGCACTTCTCAAAGAACGCCATACATTTAAGGCTTATTGTATTGATTTCTCTTACGGGTGTTCTTATCAATTATTTTACACATATTCGGAGTATTATTAAAAATACTAAAGGGTATCGGAGTATCTTATTCTTTCTGTAAGTAGGTGTCTTATTTCGAATACAATTTTTATAATTTACTAGCTGACCCGAATTAGAATAAATCCGAATAAATTCAGATGTAAACACCTCACATCGCAAATTTGATTAAAAACCGGTGAAGTTGTTTAATATTTCATCTCATACAAACAACGTGACGTCATTTATACATTAAGATAATTAGCTCGGAGATAAGAAATATCAACTACAAATGTGGAGATATTATATTTGGTGTTGTTAATTATTGTAACTCTCTTCTTCACTTCTTTAAATGTTAGAATAGGGACTCTATCATACATTTTTACTATCGTAGGTGTATGTACACTGCATAGGTACATTCATTGAACATACAGTACAATATTTTTGCTGATCCTTTACAGCTGAAAAGCTCATATGTTCACCAATACAAAATCATGTTTGAAATAGATATAAGTACCTGGGAACTGACAAGTTTTACATTTAAATTTACCGCTATTATAGGAGTAAAATAACATTAAAAACTTGTAAAATTCATCACTGGATATTTCACAGCCGTGTTTATTTGAACTTTTTTAGATAAGAGAGAGACTTTTCTTATTTAGAGTAGGGTTTTCTAGATTTTATGAGTGAAATTGCTTAATTCGTTTATAGTAGGTATGTTACATAGAAAGGTAGATATAATATAAATGTATGTGTCTACAATATTTTGAAGGTATTTATATACTAGGTACATTAGGTACTACATAATATAATTATGTCTAGGTTCTTAGGTAGGTAGGTACAGAAAGAGAGTATTTTTTATAGTAGAACATACTTAGTATTCCTAACGCAAAATTAAATTTTGCTGTTTAGTTGAAAAAGAATACACAGCAAACTTTTAGGTAAACATCATATTATTATAGGTATGATATCAGTGAGGTAGGTACCTACAACTTAACTCTACAAATTAAAGGGTGAATCTAAACAATGGAGTAGGTGGTCACCGCTGAAAGGATTGCACCTACTATAGCGCAGACTGCTTACTACTTACGCTAACAGTAAGAAGTGGTCGAGAGTCTCTACAACCTCTTACAGCGAGCGATATCTACTGAAGGATATTTCAGCCCTCTACTAATGGGTTCAAAAATACCTAAATGGATGTGAAATTATGAACTGTTTATAATCAGCCGTGAACAAATATTACCATTAAACCAATATTCAGAATTTACTTTTTGGGATGTATATCCATATCTCTTTCCAGAGTTGAACATAACTGACATAACTATAGGTAGGTTTATGATCCTAGAAAAGGTAAACAATCTTGGCGTCTTTTATACGAACACAAATAAAATACTGATGCAGTCATTTGATTTGGTAATAGTTAATGTTAAAGTTAACATCGGTTTTTAGTCGTGCATAAACAGTAATGTAGGTACCTATATGTATAAACAAATGTTCTATGATTTAATGAAAGCGTAAAGGACGGAAATAAAACACAAAATAAATGGACCGATTCAGTGTAATTGTGATCATTTTCAATAAGTATAAACATAATTTTATACAAAAGAATATTTCATATTAAAAGTAGGTATCTAGATAAAAATCTTATGAAAATTTGACTTGACATATACAACGACGAGACAGT
This sequence comes from Trichoplusia ni, assembly GCF_003590095.1. Classification (NCBI taxonomy): domain Eukaryota; kingdom Metazoa; phylum Arthropoda; class Insecta; order Lepidoptera; family Noctuidae; genus Trichoplusia; species Trichoplusia ni. Next base: position 10,928,996 of record NC_039485.1, read on the forward strand.
TACATAAACATAGGTGAGAGGAAAACAAAATAAGGAATCAAAAATAAAGCAAATAATATTAAATGATTAGCAAATCGATTGTTACATGATTGTATAATACGGACTAGCAAAAAACAAGTGTAATAATACTCATAGTATTACAACAGATTGAAACTATCATTTTCGACTAATAGGTCCTCAAGTCAAAGATGATATGAAGATAACAAATGATATGAAAACGATCTATTAAAAACTATACGTGGCTCACCATCGACGAAAGGGCTGTTAACAATACGTAGGTCCCGATAAGGAAAACACTACAATACACTGCTTGTCATGGGGGATTGATACGTCACACGAATGAACACCGAAAGCTCAACTAGCATCAAATAAATTACTATAGTTAAAAAAATAAAGGTAGATTATATACAGAAATGATACGATACCAGTCACAGCTACTCAACAACGTCCTACGCCACTATATATATAGCTTTGGATAATCGTAACGACAACACGTTTATGGCTAAAACTAATTTATAATAAAGCTTTTTAGAACAACATTTACATACATTGAAAAATATTAACAAGTGGGGTTTCGGGGTGTTCGCTACTGGTGCTGAAAAACCACTATATCTACACCTTTACCGATTTAACTGAATATGAATAAGAAGAAGTTTGAGGCACTTTATCATAACATTTACCAGATTTAGTGACAAACAGTTCTTCTACACATACCAATGTTTCAAGTTAAAACTAATCTACATCTGACCGGGGACTGAAGATGACAAGAAATACGAGCACTGCGTGTTATTTGTACCCAGCAGGTCGGAGTAGACTCGTCCCAATAAAGCTGACGTCGCAACAGTTAGTACGGTGCAGCCCCGTAGCGCTCAGTGGTCGTGCAGGCGGTCGTGCGAGCGGCTCGACGACCGCGACGTCTTGCGCTGGTCCAGGTACGCCGCCGGCGCCCAGCCCTCGCCGTGGCCGGCTGGGAATGTGCGAGGCATGAGTTAATATCAATTGCAACTTTATGTCCCTATGTATCCCTATCATAAGAATTAATAATGTGTAGTTAGTGTCAGTCCAGGCTGCAGAGTACGTACCGGCCAGACGCACGTACCACCAGCCGGCGCAGCCCACCTTGAGCAGCTCGGCGTGCTGGCCCTCGCGCAGCGACACCTCGCTGGGGCCCACCGCCGTGTAGTCCGACAGCGCCACCAGCGCGCACCCCACCGCCTGACACACAACACACCGCTCAACATCTTACTCGCTGCTATTTCGACATCACGCTGTCAACATTTCTGTTTTGCGGGGACTGACTACATAGACATTGGCATTTCTATTAACGTACGAATTGTCAATAATGCACAAGCATTCATGCAATTGTTTATAAAAACATTCAATAGATTAAAAAATAAGTCTCCACATTTAATAATTGGGTAAATGACATTGTCTATGTTAGTTGTTTGATTACTATAATGAGTCGATACACGTTTATTCAGCTTGTAGAATCTCAGATAGAACATGGTTTTAAGTTTATTTGTGTTGTGTACTGTCATATTTCTAGCTATGTTATGAATTTATAGCAATCGTATATTTGTAATACACCATTTTGTTTGTACATTGATCAACATGCATCCTTCCACCACTGGCCAAACAGAGGGCTTAATCATATTGAAGCCAAAAATTTAAACTGAAGAAAGACAATTACAGCTACATTTTTTTCTACTGAGTAATTGCAGTGTTACTACACTCTCAGCTTCACTTATTTTTTTATCACTTTAGCACCAACAAATAATTTGTTTGGTTTCATATTCTTTGTACAAAATATGTGATGTATAAAATGCAAATTATCATACATTTTAAAAGTAAATAAGATTTTTTGTGCTTTGTGAATGTTAAATATCATTGTTTAAAGGAATTCAATCCTATCAATTTTATCCTATATCTATGGACGGCACTATATAACATTATTATTTTAATAATGTATCTGTTATGGGCATACTATTTTTGTTTCTAGATATTTAAAAAGAAGGATATTATAATTTTTGTTTATTTAATTATTCGATTGATAAAGTTGTTAAATGTTTGACTTGAATTTGACTACGCCCTCGAGACACATACATGCACATTAATTTTGAAGTAAGACATACACAAAGTTTCCTCTGTGTATTTTCTCCAAATACTGATTTGTTTAGCGTTTGACCAGATCATGCATTTAGTAAAGCATTTTATAGAACACATAATTATTAATTAATTACTTATATTATCTAAACAATTATAACAGATCGTTGAGTACGATGTAGATCACAGTCAAATACACATATAGATACGTAAGAAGATGAATATTTTTTTTGCTTTAATTAATACATAAGACATTAAGTAAGTACATAACATAAAGTATATTTTAATAAGTATAGTTTCGATAAATAATCCATATTATGAAATACGCAGGTATTAATAAATACGTTGTCCATGAGTCCAAAGTGTAGTGAGTGCTAGTTATCATAAAATTGAGTATAACTGTAAACGATTTGCGTCACACTGAAATAAACAAACATTAGATACAATCAAAAGCTGTTAAATTGCACGTCCAAAGCAGTGGTCTGTGAATGATGCAAGCTGTGATGCCGTGCTCAGCTGTGTCCAAATACGCTATATATCAGTTTTGTTGTCTTCATAAGGCTAATATTTATTTGAAATAAGATCTAAAGATAAACTAGAAGATTGGAAGATAATGGAATATTTTAGTGTCTCTGTTTCTTATCAACTTAATTCATATAGCCTTGGATATCAAGTTGTGTAGACAATATTATAATTGAACTAAAGCGAAATAATTTAAAACTTAAATAAGTACTTATAGATAATATAGTAACGTGACATATATTATAAGAAGGATATAAATAGTAGGTAGTATGTATTACATAATATACAGTGTGTTGTCGCTAATGTTTTATGATATTGAAATACAAAGATCAAAATAATCAACATCGATGTATAACATTTAATCGAAGCAAGCGCATAATTTAACATAAAACCAATAAGCACACTGACAATGAGTGACATAACAAACAAAACATGACTTACACGATAGTTAATGTTCAGCGAATACGACCGAAATATCCACGTTCTCTTTGGTTAGATACTTTAAACTTTGGATATGAACTCAGTCTCTTTTTCATTATGTACAAAGCCACTACTGGCTGTATGCTCGCAAACATTTATTATATTCAGTACTGTGACACGTAAAACGTGGATGTGGCTTGTGCCGAGCCCGCCACTGAAAAGAACTGAACCATTCTGTGGATGGTACCGTTGAGACCCACGGCCTCCGTCACCTGTTGAACAACACAACTTAGAGCATGGCGGCCATTTGCTTTACACATCGTCCCACAACATGGCGTCCCTTATAGGGCCCATCATATACCTCTTCTTCAATGAGCATAAATATTTGGTATCTGGTAGTGCCACGTGGACCGTGCATAAACTATATTCGTACGATTTTTGTGCTAGTGTCGCTAAATCATTGAAAAGGAACTAAAAAGCGATGATGGCTAACTTAACTTTTATGCTGTGAGGGCGTGAATCCTATTGGACTAGGGTAGGACCTTAAGATTTTTATCGTGTATCAAGAATTTGTAGTATTTACATCATTTACACGACTATATCTATAAGCAGATACTACAAATTCTGAGACGATTCAGATATTTTTCTACCACCGAGCAAAACTTGTTATCCCGTATCCTTAATTTAGATTAATGTTATCGGGAAGCATCATGTGCATGGGGTTGCCAGCGTTGTCATGCGCTACCCGTGACTATTCAGCCCGCATTCCTTTAAAAATACACTTTACACTTACATAAACGAGTGGGTTTCACTTCACTCAACACTGCAAACCCAAAATTAGTTGGCATTAATTTTAAAGACCCACGTTTTAGTAAAGCTACCCCGACAGTAAGCGTAACACTACAGTCCTATGTTAGTAGACGTTACTGGAGAGGACATACATAACTGACATTTACTCTGAAAACTGGTAACATGAATAGACAAGACAACATTTTCAACGACCAGATTTAGACATAAAAATTACTGATTACTTATACAAATAGATTAATAAGTGATTTTAGTTTGTACACAACATAATATTGGTCGATAAGGATTCTTGGGCAAATGTTATAGACTCTTAAGATGAATCCTGAAGAGTTCGTCTGCGGGCTTAGTGTCCGGTGTGTGTACATACCGGCGGGTGTTCGGGCTCGTCGTCATCGTCGTCGGAGGGGTCGGTGGACCAGCAGGGCTCGTCGTGCGCGTCCACGGAGGCCGCGCGGGCCGCCGCCGCGCCGCCGCCCGCGGCCTTCGGCGGCTGGCTGCCCGGCGGGCCCAGGTCCCACGAACTCGTTTGGATTAGCGTTCTGTGCCATCATTTAACATAATTAATTAGGCAGTATGAAATGCCGTGTTGCAGAGATATTGGCTTGTGTCTGGGCGCTACCTGTGTTGCGCGCCGTACTGGCGCACCCGCTCGCCCTTGAGCTCGTTGAGCTGGTCGAGCAGCACCCGCTTGACGCGCTCGACCCAGGCGCGCTTGACCTCCGCGCTGGCGGCCGTCAGCGTGTGGACCTCGGCGCGGCCCTGGCGCCACACCTCGAACTTGCGCGGGTCGCCCTTCACGGACTCCGTCAGGCCGATTTGTGACATCTGTGAACATACACAATGATAATACATCCAGTTCCGATGTTAATACTGTTGGAATTGTTTCGCTATTTTCTGTATCGTTCAGGACGTGTTGGTACAGTTATAAGTATTTACTCAAATCCGTTAGCAATATTTTGTGTACTTGTGTAGCAACAATTACTCATTCATCTCTCACCTGCAATTAGAAAACTAAAATGTGTAGACCGATAAGAGGCCATAAAATAGTACAGCGAGTGTTCTATGACTGATAGGTACCTGTAGATCGTGTTTGAAGTGATAGGTAGCTTTATTGTGACTGTTCTTGGTGGCCGGCTTGCAGAACAGCATGGACTTTTCGTACAGGAATATGTGACGTCGCCGCGGCCGTATCCTGAGCCGGAGGTCGCGCTTGTTCTCTGACACCACTAGGAACGAGCCCTGCATCAGCAGCTCACCTTGTTGACTTAAGTCCAACTGCAAAAACAATATAAAATACTTAAAACATCTTCGATTTTGTTCGCTAAGATTATTTTCAACAATTTTAAAAAGGATGTGAAAGTCAAACAACAATATTTTATGGTGCAGTCAATAACCTGTCTGAGTCAACAATTTGTTAAATAAGGAAGATCGTCTGACTGTATAAGTCATCCATGCATACTTATATAAACAAAAGGGATAGAACAAAAGAGAATAAGAGGTCAAAAGAATGTCATACAGGAACAGTAGTTTCTGAATGAACAATGCTAAAAAAAAGCATTATTCAGACCTTAAAGATCGGTTTGTGCCGTGCAATCAGTATTATAGTTGTCTATTTAATCATCTGAAATATTCAACACATGGCCACAACTAGACACGAGTGTTGTCTTGAAACGGCTTTTTAATAAATACAAGACTCACTGGGACGCCGGTGATTGCTATTTGATGCATGGAGTCGTTGACACACTTTAATACAACGAGCATACAGTCTAATGCTTGCTGAAGACCCGTTGTCATGGACCCGCATTCGCTGTATCTTAGTAGATCCTGTAAACAGTTTATATATGATGTAGTTTCCACCATTGTTTAACTTACTTTGAAAATAAATTGAACACATGAATGTTATTCGTAGAATGACAGAAGTAGAAAAAACAAATTGCTAATTATATTGATAATTTAACATATTGCTAATATTTACGCATTACGTATTACGTCAGAACGATATCAATGTTCTACCTACACCAAAAATTGGTTACAGTTGCGAGCAATTACAAAATTGATAATGTGATTTACGGAAAAAGTACTTTGTCGGCCGACTTTTACTTTGATTAAGTGCCTTAGATTTGAAAGTAAATTGTGTGTTTTGTTGTAACTACAATGCCGCCATCCTTACTGTAAAAACCTGATCCATGATTAAATTTGGGCACAATAATAGAAATGTTTGTATGTTACCTTAAGTAGTAGCTGGTACTTGGTGATCCGCTGCACAGGCTTGAGCAGGTAGGCGGCGAGCGGCAGCTTGTGTCCGAGGCGCAGCTGGCACGCCTGCAGGAACAGGTGCGTGTCCACCAGCGTCTCGCGCAGCCGCTCCGAGCGCGGGATGTTCTGGCAGTAGTAGCTGTACAGCCGGAAGAACGTCTCCCTCTGAGGACCAATGCAATGTTATAGACATTACCTACCTTTAAAATTTACTGGTCATTTTTGTGGATAACCCTTTCTTATGTCTTATCAGCACTGGGAAACGGAAAGGTTGAAGGAAGCGGAACGTTGTACGTTCATTTTACTGAGCGGGGATTTAGCAACACAGGAAACTGGCGTGACGAAGGTCTTACAATTTTAAACACGGACGTTACAAGTTAAATTGTATGATTAAAACATAAATAATGTAATAGATTTAAAGATAAGCATACCTTTTCAACAAAACACAAGGCAACGAGTTCCGTCGCTGAAATAGATTTTTCTAAATCCTTTAGAAATATGTCCTGGTGGAATGTAAAAAGTTCGTGTAGGTTGCCAAACAGCACGTCAGCCTGTCCCACGAGAGCTGCCGGTAGCAAGTGTTGGTTTTCTGGTTTTTCAATTTCTTCCTTATAACCCTGAAAGCAAAATAAACAAATTATATCCAATTTCCAATTGAAAAGGTTATCTTAGGCACTTATTTTATCTAAATACCGAGTTTAAAAGTGATGAGCAATGGCTTATAGTATCACACCAGTCCTGCAAGCGTCTATCATAGTCTTTATAAATAGCCTCAAGACATTTACATTCCGAAGGTGACAAACTGTGATTAATTTTCCAAAACTTTGACTTCTTCTTCAAGTTTTTCAGAGTCGCTGACCAGTTTCCAAATGTGTGATTGCGATTCAGACTTTGTGTTTTTCTTTCATCATAAGCATTGTGGTTAGATTTGTTATCATTTCGCGAAGCATACGCGTAACTGTAGTGATTATTATGATTGCTTGAAGATTTAAGACATTTGCTTGGCTTGCGACAAGATAAGGTGGAGTGAAGACTTCGCACATAGCTATCAGTGTTACTTCTTCGACACATTGTTGAGCCTCTTTTACTATCTGTACAATGAGAAACTGATGAACAATGATCTTTTATAGTAATGTTCCACTCTTTCATTATTCTTTTGTAATCCTTGAGGATACTTGTTAAAATATCTTCTGAATCTTTGCTACTACTACCCATCGTATTTCTAAGTTCAGTACAACTAGAAGATTTGAGCTGAGAGTCCTTAGATATTACGGAACCAGATAAATATTCCGGTGATGATGAAAGATCCACCTCGAGACACCCGTACAATGGATTCTTCACTAATTCTGGAACATCGAGAACTGTAGGCGCCGTAGTGGTGAGCGACTCGGCAGTAGTGTCTTCAGAGGCAGTGACCGCATCGGAATCCGGCAAGTAAGTTATTTTTTCCTCACTTTTTTGTATGTATTCATACCCAGGTAGGGGTTTCCCGTAAAAGAAGTTGCCAGTAAACGGCTCCATATGCACCGGTTTAATATTGCGCGGGTTATATTTGACACGGCTATTTTTTCCCACATCACTCACAGACTTCCTGCACTTTTTATTGCGGAGCTTTCCTCTTTCAAACAAAGGAATTTGATTTGTGTAGTCGCTGAAGAGTGTAGAGTCAGATGCGGCTCTAGTCAGACCTTTCTTCTTTCGCGTGGTGGGGTTGTCGTTTTTTTTGTAATACCACGAATAGGAAGTGCCGACGCTAATATTCGCGGAAGACTTATGGAGGTCGTATTTTCCATATTTCATGGTGCAACGCGTGGCGAAGTGTAACAAGCGACCGAGAGCCTGCACTGGCGTGCAGTTTGCGAATGAGTACCATGCATTGCGTTCCGCTCGAGGGGCTGACGCAGTCGGTTGCGTGCGGTACATCCAATGCACTAGATTAGACGTACTGAGCCTGCTGGCCCGAGAGCGGCTGCCGGGACATAGACAACTAGTGCACGCATTACATACATGGTAGTGGCACATTTGTTTTTCAGAGCGCGGCGATGGCATGGAGATATGCATGTGTTTTATTGGAACTAATCTTCCGTAACAGAAAAACGATCTGATCTAAATAACATTCAAATCGTTTGTAACAATTTGCTTCGCCTCTTATTATTCTTGAACAGGAAGTAATATAGTTCGTATAATGTTTTGACAATGCTGGGAAGAAAATGAGAACGTATTCATGCATGTTACTTCATGCAAACTAAGTAACCTTAGATTTCATATAAGACTAGATTAGAACATGATAGGTATTAATTCTGCCAAACATGAAAAACACGTAGACTGAAAGTTCAAGTGGACTGTGGTGTTCAATTTTAGCAGCATATTATATGGAAAAGAATTTGCTTTCGTTTCTTGTACAAAAAAGCGTTTTACACAGGTTAACGGACTTCTATTTATAGACATTCTGGCATATGACGCGACTAAATGTGTGGCCATCCGTTTCAATCAAATGAGAGATATCCTTTTTCCTTTTGGTAGATGTGCATTATTGAATGTGGAGACTCGGCTGTTTTACACAAATCAGTAGTTTATTTGAGTTACATGAGAGTAGGGCTACTCACGTTGAGTATGGAGCCGAGCTCCTGCACGTAGACCCGCTCCGTCTGCATGAGCTCGGCCAGCACGTGCCCCCGCCGCAGCCGCCGCGCCTCCGCATCTTCGCCGCCTGAACTCTCAGACCCACCCGATGTCTCCATCTGTACAACACATTCCATGTTTTATCGTAACACTTTGATTTATACAGTTTGATACTTTGTTGGTATTAAAAATCACGTTCAACATTTTCAGCTACCACAAGTTTCTAACTTTTTTCATCAGTTGAAAACTGGATAGTTCGAAGACTTATGTATCCTAGAGCTAATATGTTTGGATACTATTAATACCTAATTCATTGCATGAATTCAGTAACTGTCTGAATATTTGAATTTAATAAACAGCATTCTGGTAATAATCTTTACCTGTCTCGGTATCATTTACTTAAGATTAAAAAATGGACAAAAAAATCATAAGAAAATTAATAAATACAAATTAACACAAAAGTAATATGATTAAAGCTAAGATTTAGCGACAAAAGTAAAGCTATTCCATCTACTGTTAGTGTAACTGTAAAATTACCGTGCGTTCCTGTTTAATTACAAAATTCCTACTAAAGGAACCTATTAGGTCGTACATAATGCAGACGTAAAACTACATAAATGGTGAACATTTCCAACACTTACACATAAACTTAATACATTGCTAAATAATGACTAGTTGTTAAAATCGATTTGTTTACAATAGGTAATAACTACTCGAATATGCAAGAAAGTACCTGCGAAAGCTCCATAAAACACTGGAATTCCATAATTTAATAAATTAACAGGTTGTTTAGTAAGTGTAAATAACTCTGTTAGTAATTTTTCTCAGATTTGTTGTATAGTGTTTTGTAAAATACACGGGTACGTTACTTTTTGGCATTTTATTGTTGGTTTTTATATGACAGTTCAAGTTTTTAAATGACACATTACTAGAAGCAAAGGTTTACTTTGACGCCTTAAAAATATTTTTTGTAACCATAAATTCGAAATGTTTGTTCGTATATTTGGGCCATATTTTCTTTGAACGGATGAATTTTAAATAAGTTACACTGATTATATATTCAGTGTGCCAGGACTCTGGAGATTTGGTTGGCCAACAACAGGACGTTAAATAACGGCGAGCAGAATATTTTATTTTAATACATTCGACATTAATTCATAAACTTACGTGTTTGTGTTGTTCAGAAAAATCTTTAACAATTTTGTATCCAGTTTTAAGCACAACGTTCAACGTTTCCATTCTTTATATCGGCCTATTAACACAAGAAATAACACAGGTTCACTTAAGTAACTCATAAATCGGTCCAGATTGTAGGCAAAGTCTTTTGAAAACTAAATTTTAGCGTAATCAGCTTGTTACAAGCCAAACCCGAGCACATGGTGTCTGTTAAATGTGTGTAAGAATAAGGAACTGATGGCACTGGGCCGGGATGAGAAGGGGCCGCGGGAATACGTTGGGACCGTAAAAAAAAGTTGTTGCCTCCACTTTTGTGCAGTTAAACTGGCACGGTAGATGCTCTACTTTATTTAACGACGGTAAAGGGGCATCGTTAACAAGCTGTTCGAGTAGTCGTTTAGTCTTTGATTTACGTTTTTATAATCATTAATATAAAAGAAAAATAGTTGCTAGTTGTTAATTTCCGCCGGAAAACCAATCTTGCGATTTGGAGCATTCTGTATTACTATTTTAAGACTTGATAATAAGGAAATATAAGGGGACGGGAACAGCTAGTAAATGGTTTTGAAAGTTAACTAATGATAGTGTTTAATTTTATTAAGAAAATTATTACATTTAAAGGACCACACATATTTTTATTAATATTAACATTTACTTACTTTTTAATATAGTTAAGCCATGGTTTAACTTATTACAAAAAACTAGAAGCATTTCATATTAATTAAATCTTTGAAGTTACATAATTCCTAGATATAGATAAACTTAATTTTTGGAAGCTTTTAAAGCGATTTTTCTTCCTTAAAATTAATCATTCTTTTTAAGGCTCTTTGTTAATAAGTATAATTTTTATCTCTGTACGATATAATGTTATTTTATTCTCGATAAACCATCAATTAAAGAATCATATTTGTGAAGTAGAGCAATTTTTCGTTCGTTGTGACTATTTGTAAAGGGCGACGTGCAGTTACGTGCGCCAGGCATCACTACACCAAGCACGTTGTATGAACTTGTGTCTGTGTGCGTGTATATCTACACGCCGTACGTTAGTGTTTGTAAGCCACCACCACCTGCCAACATCTTCGTAGTTCTAAGGGTCTCTCTCTACCTCTTTGTATTACTCGCTATTGATTTGAAATATTCCAGTCCAGATTCATTGTTTTCTTTTTTTTCCTGGTGAGGACCATCTGTGTACTTCTTTTGTTTATGGTAGGACACAAGTTTGCGCACGTGCTTGGTTAGTGAAATTTGTTTAGTTTGATTTATAAATGCAAAGCGTTACGTGACATTTCGTTTTTATTGACAATAAAATATATTATTTATTATCGATGTTAGTTATATTATAAGGTAACGAATTATTAAAAGAAAGTTTACAATTACGTGTAAATAATAAATATCATATCAACTTAAAGTATAACTAAAAATGAACAAATTAAATGTTATTTCATGATTAGTCGAAACAAATAGCCCTAATCTAGGGATGAAATTCGATTTGTTTTCCACATTTACTTATACATAAAGTAACATCATTTAGTGGAACATGGAAATATGGCGGCTTTATTAATCCATGACCCTCGACAGTAAATGCACTTGAACTGATTGACCATATTATGCGTTCAATTGGCGCGCCGCGGCTGCGCGTGAGTTGTACGCTGTGATTCATGCGATGAATTAGTGGTTCAACTTACTCGTACTTTAAAAATGATACAAAATTTCTTGTTTTTCTTTTTAATATTAATTAATCTTCTTTCTATTTATTCATATTTCCGTTTTAAATCAAACGTTGTTTAACTTGCAGCGCCACCTTGTGAAGTTTATAAATAGAAGCACAATAAAAAGCGGTTGGCATTTAAAACTTATTTTATTTTATTATCCTCTGTATTTTTTGTTTCTTATTTTTGTTGCGAGTTGGTTTTTTTTTGTGTCTCAAGCGAAATCATTTTATTTATATTGTTTTAATGTAATGTAAGGTGTCAAGGGAAAGGATTCATAATAAGCGATTGCATGGAATATTATTTTTGCCACAAATAAGGAGTGTTAACTCATCGTAGACTCATTTATATGTCGCAATATATGCAATTTTATGCATAAAATATTGTGTTTCATTTCCGCAAGATGTAACAATCATGGTTGACGAAAGCAAAAAGTGAAGTAATTTGGTTCGAACTTACATAATCATGAAATCTAACATCAGTAATATACATGCATATATTTGCATATGCATCTACAATGTTTATGTGTCTGTTATTTGCTTAAGTTAATTTACATTTAATTAACGACTACACAGAAAACTAACCTAATATGAAATTAATGACAAGGTGACAAGTTCATTTTATTATTAACAGAGAGAAGCTTTTACATTATTAAACATGTACTATCTATAGAAGGATTAGAAATATAGACAATCGAGATAATTAGTCATTTTAATGACACATAAGACTGGTTTCGGCAAACCGTTCGCATAATAACAAGGTACATTTTATTTCAATTTTATTTGTGGTAAACCAGTTTAGAATAAGGTGCATTATCTACGACATAAAATAATAACTCAACAATTAATTTTAAATAATTTTTATATTTTTGTTTTGTGTGACAGTCACAGAAGCTGAAAACTTATTTGTCGTCGACGTATTTGAAGACACACCATGAGACGTGTAGGTACATGGGTAGGTTGTAACGTGAGACACGGTTTTCTCAATAAACTCCCAGGAACAACAGTTGCGCAAGCATGGAGTAACTGGAACGTTCTCCCGTTACGCAAACCGTTACTGTAATCACTTTTATATGGATCTAGTGTAAATTTACGGGGAATTCATATTTTTTTCTGTTGTTATTATAGATATACCCAATTCTTTTCACTAGTCTCAATACTCACCCTCTGTGATAGATAAGTCTCCACCTTCCTCATTTTTGGTCATTTTTTTAAGAGTAATTGACTAAAACCTAAATAAAAGTCTCACTTCTGGACACAGGTCCCTTCCATGTAGAGAAGGATTGACCACGCACCCACGACCATGGCTCACTACGTCACTACGGATAGTAATGTCTGACTAAAGTATTTTAAATAAAAGTTATCAAATATCAGTGGCCACAGTGACAGGAAAACATCTGCGTGTGGGATTATCACAAGCGACGGTCGCTAACATGAATATCCGCATTGTGTTAGCGTTCCACAGGTAGGTAGCATACAATTTCAGCGTCACACGATATAAGATTACAAGTAATTACATGTATTATTATACAGGAACCTCTCTACGTAGGACATACAGATTAGGTTTTATGTAAACACGCTAGGCTTTGGAAATGAAAACATGTTCCGTAGGTGTCACATTGAAAGTTCTTGACTTTGATTCGATAGCCTTGGTCGTCAGTAATGGCTATAGTTTGAAAAGTGAGAAGTGAATAAAATTACATCACAGAAGTTACTTCAAAACAAACGCTAGCAAAAATATTACAACTAATTATTATAGTCGCGTGAATCGTTAATCAGGTTTCGTAAGTAAACTAAAAACAATAGAATTAATTGATGGACATATAGGTAATACCGAGTTCAATAGGGCGTTGCATAAAGGTATAAATCAGTAGTGAAATAATTGTATATTTGTTAGTTACGTGTTAATAATTGATAGGAATACGGTTTGATTTAGACAATTACTAAATTAATTGTAAATTATACAAGTAGGTAACTTCTTTTTTGTATTAATGGACAAATCTTAGCACGTTGAACAATAAAAACTCACTGTGCTTAGCTTCCACGAGAGCTCTTCCACGACCTGAGCCCATCCCATATGATAGCTCTTCACTCTAGTCGGATGCGGGTTAGGTTTGGGCCTGAATTCCACGTTAACTTTTGGCGAGTCAGGCCTAGAGTTTGCTCTTGAGACCCCCATTTTGACTGTCAAAGACACTTTATTGTTCGTCACTACACTGTCACTTTCTGATCGGTCCGTGGGCATTGATGACGTCATTGTAACATTGTTCTTTAAAACTTTATGACACAGGCGCTGCGTTCATTGACAATACACACGTATCTTGGGTTCGAGCATGATCTGATGAGTACATAATGATAAATAAATGACAGTAGTTTGGAAAGACAAATAGCGATCATAACAAATTGGTTGATATGTTAGCTCTGTTGGTTTGTAATGAGGTCGGAGTGTTATTTGTATTCATAGCACATTGTGATAATAGTTGCTAGAGTAGAACAGATTTCAATCGGCGTAGAAAACGGGGATTATTGAGCAAGGCTATAATCTGAATTCATCAGTGGGTATTTCTTTCTAAATGTATGTAGAGAAAAAAGCAAGAATGTGAAAGTAGAATCACTTCTATACAATCATGTTTGAAACAGCGATGATGACGATTAATCTGACGTCATGTCAAATTTATGACATTTAATATTGCTTTACAGAGTAACAAACATCGGTCATGCTTACCCTTTAAAGCAACATACCCCTTAAAAAGCAAAAATAAAAATATTTTGATTTCATTGCAATTATTAATTCGTTTATTAGTTCGTGTCGTAGAATGAAATTGTTGTGTATGCTCACAACAGTGCTGGTTATTCAACATGTGTGCATCGAGGACGGTATGGATTAATTGGTCGAAGCTGTCGAAAATGTATTCGATTGACCTGGATGTGGAGTTTCGTTCATACCGTTTTCCGCGACTATGTTTTTGTTAGTCTCGATCACGGAGCAATCAAAACAACCGGTCTCGCGGAAACGAGCCAGGAAGTGGGACAACGTAGAAACTCGAAACTTTAACATGCACACTAACATTCAGACGACCTTCGAATTTGAATAAAATAAAAAGCAAACGAGCAGAGCATCGAAACACTCTACTGAGCGAGGTAGAGTCAAATGTCGCGACTTTACAATTATTAATTGATTACAAAAATCTAGGTGGCATTCTAGAAGAGCGACAGTTATAATTATATGTATTAAATAACATCTGATAGAATGGGGACATTTGCCAAATGTAAGCTTATTTAGTAAGTTTATTATACAAGAATCATACCATGTCGATTTCCAAATCGCGTCTATGAAATATATAATCACGTAGCAACTAAATACATAAATCATGGGATAGAGATATGGTGCGGAAGTACAGTTACGTCATATAACGGAAAGGAAGTAGACAGATGATTTGAACTACGACCTAAAACTTATCACCTGCAATACATTTTTCGGTAAGAAAAAGACCGATCATGTTTAATATTATAAATAGTCTGAAAATCAAGTTCAGGTAATGTTACATTTGCATATTTAATCAGTGCCTGGGTGTTGATAACAGAATTGCCATCCAAAAAAAGGGCATTGACATCTAATTCTGCATTGAATTGATAAATCAAAAGCAAATTTCACTTCGATACTTTGGCAATTACTGGTAATAAAATACTAAATATTGAGTGTTAGGTATAAAAAGAATCCAAATAAACGAAATTACACAAATATATAAATAATGCTGGACCAAATCAAATAGACCATTAAATAGGCTAATATTATGAAAGTAAGAATTTATAAAAATAGAAATCACGGCAATAAGACCGAATCTTTTGGATTAATTACAAGAGGACTAACCTATTTCACGCTTTATTGAAACAATCTTTCTAATTTACAGTTGTTTATGCAAAAACGGTTATTTAAACCGAAGTCACCGCGCAGTAGTTAGATAGCGTAACTGTTATTTTTGCAGTAGCTAACTAGACTGGGTATTATTTTTAATAAAGCATGTCATGTTAGTAAAAATATACAGCTGTAATAGTTAGTGTACTGAAACTACAAGAAAGTTTTAACCACTCGTTTGTGATAAATGTTTGCTGATAGTAATGGTTAGTTAAGATGTTATGATTAACAGGTATGTAAGTACATTGTTACAGAAAAGTCAAGTGTAAGAAACTTCTTATCAAATCTCAAATACTTTTGATTGTGAAATATACATACGTAAAAAGAGAATTTTATATGATTTTTGTATTTTGATTGTCTAAGAGGAATTCCGGATGGCTACATTAAATGAGTACGACTGTCCTCAAAACGCTACTTTCTACGGTCAATTGAAAGATACAAGATAGACATGGTTTTGTCATTCTTCTAGTTGCTTTCAGTGGTTAGTGTTAAACGCTAACATGATGCGTGCATTAGTGGTGAAGGTATGGTTGGGGCCGCGACCGACGATGATATCCGTTATACCTCCGACATTACTGCGAGGAAAATAGCGCTATCAACTATACGAGTAAAAAGTTGCGGTGCAACAACGTATGGCTGAAATCCCGTTAGATCCGTGACAACAATCAAATTGATTCTGTGAAGATCGTCAGAGCATTAGTAAGCTCATGTAACGCGTTAGTTATGGCTTGAGACGTTTAGAGTTTAATGCCATGCCGTACAGATTTATGTCACTTGTACCAGACGGGTAGAAAGAATTTACCGAAGCCGTCATGCACGATCGCAATAAACTCTTAACGGTAAATTTATTGATCGCGCAAGTACTGAACGAGTATTTAAATTGATTTAATGTGGGCCGATGAATCTTGAATCCGACCAAAAACATTTCATTATTGTCTTTTCTTTGTGGAAACGACTTGCTTATGAAATGGGGGAAATTTATGGGGTTTACCCCACAAATAATGATGAGATAATATAGTTAATGAAGTGAAAATGTTTGACGACCTTAAATTATAGCCCACAGATGAATGTTTATTGAATTACAAATGTTAAGTTGTAACCCAGAAGTCGAATAAGTTTACTTTCACTTAATCGAACGTATTCCGTTACTATTGAGAAATTGTATTTTGCAATTAAACCAAGGCGTACTAAACGAATAATTTGTTTAATTGTTGAAAGTAAATCGATTCACAGGAAACGAGACAATATGGAAATTACTCTAAGACATGAAAGGTTCGCATTAGGATTTTTAAAACGAACTCATAATTTAACAGTAAGTATTGGAAACGAAACGGCAGCCATTAAAAAAAAGAAAGTATTGTAGCAGCTAAGCAATAGAAGAATGGAAAAAATCTAACATAATTTAACTACTAAACATATTTTCTTATTATCAAATGTATTAAAAAATCACGGCTAAGAAAAGAAAACTCCATTAAGAACTTAATCTCAGAATATTTCTAAAGACGCAAGTAAGAAAGAATTTTAACCACAGACCGCATCCTTGACGGTCTAGTTAAAACAAGTTGAACCCCGGCCGGATGGCATATGGGAGGGAGACTGGGGCTGGCTCTCTCGTAAAGTGCGCCTGAAAGGGCAACGCCCGGTCACATGTAAACAAAAACAATCTCCAGAAATAGGTGGGACATTAATCAGGAAATATAAGAACAATATTGAAGTACAAGCTACGCAACGATTCAATAAGGTCAAAAATCAAAATGCAATATTTAAGAAAACCAAATAACGCGTTTCGTGCTTGTTAATGATTTATGCTTAACAATTATAACGCACGCTATTTGATAAACAGTGTACTTAATAGGAATTTAATAATCACGCAATGAAATATTATTTTATAGGTAGGTACATTGGACTTTCTATTTATAACAAAGAAATACAGGCTTCAAACTTAGAGACGTTAGAAATCATAAACAGTACTTGGTGCGTAATATCGTAGCTAATAGGGTCAAGGCACATTATTTTGCTATCATGTGTCACAGCGGAAGCAATGCAAATTGTAGCCCTGCACTAAGAGTAAAACATTTGACGTACCTACTTATGTAAACAAGTAATTTGGTACTAGAAGAGCATAAAAGGATGTTGCATACTTAACCAAGAATTTAATAAAGCAATTAAAATGTTATCAAGGTCTTAAGCCGGGTACTATGATCAAGCGCGAATTAGTGATGAATGATTTACGAAAACTAATATTCGTGATGTGAAGGACAGACGCAGTAAGTATTACGACTAATGTTCTCAGTAGGGTCATAAAATACATTTTTTTATGTTATTACCACGCACTTATGCGTAGTTATACATATATTATGTGTGCATTAAAAGAACATTGAGAACACATCTAACACCGGTAGCCAAGGCGTATCTACAATGCTGTGTTAATGGTAATGCGTGTTTGTTTCTCAAACATGCAGTTAGCGCCTTCGCGAACGCTAAACAGCTCTTTGTTTGCTGTGCTCGGCACTTATTCAAGCAGGAGGTCGCGTTTTTACTAGTTAATTAGGTACTATACATGCAAAGTTCGATAAACGTTACGGTAATACAGATATTAAAAATAAAAGAAAGTTTCGAAATTGTTGTACACAGATCAAAATTATTCGGCATTTTATTGGAATGATCTAGAAACGTGGACAGCACTCATTCATGGATACGATTCATTACGAATTTATACTTTCACATTATATTGTAACCCAAAAACAAAACACTGCACATTTAAGTCCTTTATGCATGGTGTACATTGTGGTGTATATTACTTATTTAACACTATAAAAATCACTTCTTAGGCAATTTGTTATTGTCAGACTCGTATTTAGATCATTAAATACGCGTCTGAAGTACACTGAGTCGAGGAAAACTAATATTAAATTTCGAATAAGCGCGTTTGCTTTAGCTTTCCTTGTTTGACATATATAACAATCTAACATTAATAACGCTCAGTTTTTACCGATGATTCAATAGCAAAGTTCGATTGGACGATATAAATAATACAATTTAATGACGGCAGGACAAATCGTGCAGTCTACATTGGTCTAATTAAGGTTTACCTACAGGCAATTATTTTAATAACATTATTGTCATCAAAGAAATTGAAATACCAAAATGTTTGTAACGACTTTATCTCGCTGATACAAAATCGCGTGAGTTATCCAATACAGAGAACGTGAAAGGCCATCATATGGTAATGTGGTTATTAGAAATCAGAAAACGGCTAGCGCGTACCGTTTTGACGTTTCCAGACACGGCATCGCCGACGCCGAAACCAGTCTGTGATATACCACCACAACGCGGCAACGGTCACAAACAAGATATTTGCTTCATCAGCTGTTGAGGGGAATATTTTACGACCTTTATAATTTCACTTAAATTTTCTCGCATATAAAATCAGTCGATATCTGTGTATATCAAATTTTAATGAAATCTTAAGGTCGTGTAGTGCTTCCACTAGTTTAATTTGGTTAAATAAATAATATGATACGTTAGGCATTTATCTGATAACATACACTTAGGGTAACAATTCAAATGATTTTACTAACTAGACACGACTATGCGAAAGAAGCCATGACACTTCTTTTTTCTCATCTTTAGCCTTCTTTGTTAAATATCGTTCACGTTAGGTTCTTTTCTAAATAACTGACATTTTCTATAAAAATACCTTTGCGTTATATAATGATGTCATAAAATAGCTGTTTGGTCTCACACGTTGAATCATCTTGCTCAAGAGTTACATCTTCAAACCAAGTAAATTATAAAACAATTGTCACTACTTCTGCATTTCAAAACATAGCATAGTAATGCGGCATCAATTGTCAACAAATATAAGCAATGAATTGTTGAGATTGATTATACTCCTGTGTTAGTCTTAGTGCAAATAATTTAAATATACATTATTATAAAAACTATCATGAAGTGGATTCATAGTTATTTATTTATAATATATGTATAATACGTTAATTCGCGTGAATAAACTTTTGGGTAAAATAGAATATTATAAGCGTAAAATGTGAGCATATTGAGCGAAAGCCCAATATACTACTTCCCAAATACGGAAATGGCATGTGACTTTAATTTGTGAGACACGCCCCAGTTAAAGGTACACTTAATTTAACGTTTCATAACTTTCCGGAAGGTGTCCTAAATGCAAGTCTTTATAAATCACATTCGTAACTAAAATGCATATATAAAATACTCATAAAAAACATAATTTACATACTGTATATCTGAGAGATGACAAATAATAAATACGTACTATTTTATATTTGATATGCATTTTCGATTGTAATGATCCTGATAAAGTTGACCGATTAAAAATCAGAGTGGGGTTTCATTCAAAACAATTTATGCGTGCGACTTTGTCAATTGAGTACACACAACACAGACACTACAGAATTTACTGTAGGAATACGTAAAACAAATAGCAGTAACTCTGTGCAATAAATGATCCATATCATTCCTGAGAACAAAGAACCGCAATCGGCATTGTACGTAATAAAATGAAACACCGGTCTTACGGCACCATCAGCGCCTATTGTAAATCACTGGAAAGATTGAAGCAAACAAGTTCCCAGCGACACTATCGTCCAATCGATAAACAATATCATAAAAGCTTTTCCCAGGCGTCATACGGGTAAAATAGCTCGTTTCACGAGTGCACATGAAACAAAGCCGGTGGCGGCCAAGAAAAAACCCTCTAGAGTTTCACTTTCCGCCTATATTGTAAAGCGCCATTGTGTACGGCTACATTTTCAAAGACTATACCATCCAAATCTTTGTCTAGGGCTTCACATACACAAAAATCACCGAGTTTTAAGTAATAACAAGTTAAAGAGGCGACACATTATGTATTTATGGGACCACTAGCCATGTTTAGAATCCTCGTTAAATCTGATTTGGTATGCGCTCCTTATAAGGTTATTCAATAATGAAGTAACTCGACATAAATACCAAGGTAATATGATGAACTTAACAAGATATTTCTAGTAGGCCTTCATTGAGTTAAATAATTCGTGCGACTACGACCGACATGATCAGAATTTGCAACGGTTTTTTCTTAGCAAGTTTCCTATGATACACAATTTATCCTCCGAAATAATAATGTCCGAGTACATACACCTTTATTAAAGATATTTCAGTCTTTCTTTTTTATAACTGTAGAAGGGTGATATTCGAAGAACTAAGCTCCCACACGATAATGATAAAGGCGTTTGGGAACACTGGTATATTTTCAAAAGTCATGTGCAGGTTCTTTATTATTCTCATAGATACAATTCGGAATTTCCGAGGTCAGATTGGACAAGTGGCAAACCCACTCGTTTTTTAAGATGTGTCGTATTTGTAACCTTTTAAATAATAACTCTGCAATTATCGTGCTCTGACTTAAACCGATGCAGTGTACTTACTATTCAGTAGCAAGAAATAATTTTATAAATAATATTATTATAGATATATCATTATTATAAAAACGATTGCTGAAGCGTCTAACAAACACTGCGAAAAATTATAAAATAATTGTAAGTTTAATACGTATTTTATATCCAGAATGAAAAGTAATGTAGATATGCAGAAATCGAAAGTTGATTCCGTTATTCTTAAAGAATCATAAACAATAACTTTTACAAAAAATAATACTCATTGACCATTTCCTCATGTCAGATTGTTAGTAGGCTGTATACTACTCCATCAGGTAGCGGTTACAAGCGAAACGTTCATCTATAGCTCATCATAGATCGTGTTAAAGGTGATTTGCCTCAATAGTTTTCTCAATACAAATACATAATTTCTCTATATGCGTACGAAAGTAGGTTATCTCTCTGACCATTATAATTAACAGCCAGGTTTGTATGTCAAATGTTATAGTCTATCCAAAATACTCACAGTATTGCAAAATATGTATTGAGATTTTTATAGTTAGTTTTATAAAAGTTCACACGACTGGAAAGGTCGACGGACCTTGAGTTTGTGTGTTAGCAAATGTTTGTATGTTACGAAAAGAGATAACGATGTTTAAACCTCAGTTTATCAGTAATTAATTATATTTTAAGTGCTCAAAATATTTATTATGCATTGTTTGCTACTGCAAGTAGCATATTTCTGATAGAGCCAGCAATAATATAACTGTGTTTTATCCATACTAAGATACCTTTTCACTACACACGCAAACGTAGTTTGGGTTGCAGTAAGCGCAATCGCACTCGGCGCATTCGCTCCAGAAGATTTCGCCGTTGCAGCCGAGGCGGCCGCCCGTTTCCACGTCCACCCACGTCGACCGCTTCATCAGGATGATCTCCCGCTTCACGACACACTTAATAACTAATAAAACGATTTAAAGCACTAACTCCTTTCGAAAATAACTCAACATGACCAAATAATTTAAATTCGTGTAGGCGTCTTAATTCATCACTCAACACTACAATAGTCACTCACACCTTTCGATCAATCCAGTTTTAGAACTTAACTTCACAATTTTTTACACTTTCAACAAGAAATTAACAACTGACGTAAAAAAATGTTGTCAAAAATGCACTATAATCATAAGCGGTGCTAAGGTTACGCGCGCGTGGCGGCAAGACCGCCGCGCTACGGCTCATCGGGCAGACTGCTACGCGCGCGAACCAAAGCGTCTGGCGCTCTCCTCCGGCTAGGAAGTCCTCCATCAACGCAACGAGAGAAATAAGTTCAATCTTTTGTTAAAATAACGAAAACTATATGTGTTAGTTATTATATTCAATATTACCGACAACTACACACTGCGCTTTCACATGCATAAAATATATTTTTGTCTTTTCTCTCGTCATTTAAATATAACAAAGTTATCTTATTCATTTTGGAGAGTATAAAAACGTGTTTTGAAAATTGCAACTGCGTTATGTCAGATTTGATTAGCATTATTTTGAAAAGTAAATATTATAATCAGGCGACATTTGCTCAAACCTGGTATAGACTTTCATTATTCTATGGTGACACTTAATTATTAAAGAGGATATTGATATTCGAATGTTCTTCGCGTAAAACACACACATACTGCAGTCGTAACTTGTACAAAAAATCCGAAACAATTAATCGATAACACTCTAGTCGCGGCAATGACAAAACTGAATAGTCGCGGCTACCTACCAATCACGTAGTAAATATTCTCATTCAATGTGACATAATGCTATGTTGACAAATATCTAACGTAAACATGCATTCTTTGCCTCAGTTTCATGCAACGAAGTCACCGGTACGAAATTTCATTTCACTTGTTTCAAATTTATATGACAGTAACAAACAACGACGTTAATATGTTTCGCTTGCACGGATTGCAATCATAATACTTCTCACGAATTATAATGCTTATTACAAGCGTCAATTAGGTAATGTAATTGATCAACAGAAGCAGTTAAGTAATTTAATTCACTATTGCATCCTACACACAGACGTATGACAATTGTGTCAGGTATTACTCAAAATAAGCAACAATAGATGGTGGTAAGGATAGTTATTTATTTTTTGTATTTAGATGTATTAACAGTTGCTAATGTTTATGGGCGGAAGACTTGCAGTTTTTAGGCTTTCTCCATAGTGACTTTGGTCATTTTAAAATAAGTAACTTAACACACTGTTGACTGCCAATATCACCACCACTTCTCCTATCGCGGGTGCTATAGAAAGAAGCAGCCTTTGGACATAATATTTTGTAATGTTGTGTTTTTTTGCTTTTTGTGTGTACATACCTAATGATTAAATAAATACTAGATTTTTCGTTAAATACAATCAATAAAAATTTACAAAAAAAGCTGTCATATCATGTGTACAGCTCAGTGAGAAATGAATTATATATGGTATCATTTTCAAATACTTTAAATGTTATCAATAAACAAATACCATACTAAGAGAAGAAAGCTTTGAAACAAAGCTTTCTTTGGATACATTTAATGGTTCGTTACTTTCAATAAGGATTGTCAGATAAAGTAAAGAGTTTTGAGAGTGAGAACAATTGTGACAATTTCGAGCAGATAAATTATTCAGGGCCAGGTATTGACCACAAACTCTCGTTGATTTTCGTGTCACCGAATGTACGTGATCGACAATTTTATAGTTCGACAGTGCTCTAGTTTCCGTGCTAAAGCATTGCAATTTGTAGGCACTTCAAATCGGAAAGTAAATGGCGAGGAAAATACTTTCCTTAGGCTTCCCAACATGTCTAAGTTTTATAAACAGTAAAACGGAATGCGGCAATGAAAGCTTGCTAATTGATAAAGCAAGTACTGGTTCTAAATATAGCGGTGTGATCAGAAAACCCTTGTTAATTACCGGTTGCGCTAGCGTATAATCCGCTCTACCGTTGCGCCAGAGGCTGTGCTTGACTTCGCCATGTTTATATCGTAAATAGATAAAAAAGTTTTAAAATTTTCTCCGTGAAAACACGTCTTTATTAAGTTATGTTTTACACGGCGTACTAATTACGTGACGAGAAAAGATTTCTGTGCAAATAATTATATCTAAAGCATTGATTGAAAGTACGTTCATATACACACAAACAATATTGTTGTGGGTCAGTAGCACTCAGATTAATACGCGATCTATTGTATAGTATCATAACTATGCAATGATATAGCAGAAACCTTTCTTCATTTTTGTTAAGAGGTGCCAAGTCACGGTTTTGTTGATGCTGATGTCTGCGGCATTGAACTTGGAAATTGTGGCCGCTGATTGGTAGACACGTGTAGACGCCATACATTATGATTGAAATTATTTTGTAGTTAGAAATCATGAACACGCATCGATATAATTTATAGTTAATATTATACTCAACAGTTTTAATACCTTTCATACAGATTTCTCGAATGATATTGTTCTACAGTATAAAATTGAACGCATTCGTTTATTTTTAATGGCAAATAAGATCGTAATAATTGACTAACTTAAACACTATCCTGTAACTACTTATATGGCTGTACAACGTCATAAAATAATCATTTATTCTGAAGTGGACCTACGATATTTGGTTTGCTCTTCATTCGAAATTAACAAATTGTTGAAAGAAATTGAATGAGTTCTTAGACAACGGCTGTGAATGGCCGAGGTGGGTGTAACGAAGGAGAACGTGGATTGCTGAATGACTAATAATAAAATTATACATGCTAACGGAAGTTTGCAAAGTATTGTTCAATATTGTTTACTAGTAAGTAATTTTGATCATTTAGTATATTGATTTTCTATTAAGGATTGTTATTTTTATCAAAAAAGAGGTTTTATAGAGATGTTCATCGTCTCAGCAGTGAGATTACAGTGTTAAGAAATGTTGGGAATTAATTTATTACGAACGTTAATAAAGGCGAATGACCCATACTGATGGACTCTTTGTTAAGCTTTAGAGTTTGTATTATATATGGATTATACCCCGTATTTATAAATCGCAGCATCTCAAACAGCCTTTTTTAATTGACCAGTGCCCGAGACACGCCAAATATGGGCTCAAGTGGGCGATTGGCATTTAGGCTACATGTTACATTTGGAGATATAGCGGATGACTTGAAACACTTTACAGCACAAACTTGGTAATACCAGGTTGTTTGAAATATGGAAAGGCTTAGAAAATTCAGTACTGGATTATTTACAATTTAGCGGATAAAGATAACTGCTTGTGTGTGTGTAAGATTTAGTCATATGTATCAAACACTAGCCATGCCATTGTTCTTGCCTAAAAAATAAGTCATCATCATCATCAAGCTAGCTTTTTCCCAACTATGTTGGGTTCGGCTCAGCGGAACCAGTTAGTTGCAGCTAAGTACCTATCAGTGTTTCACAAGGAGCAATTTGTTTCCAAAGTACGTTCCTTAGAAAAATTGCTTATACATTTTGTGCGAATTACAGTTTCCATATTGAGTAATTTCACATTGACAGTGTAGAAACTGTAAATAGAATGGATTCAGACGGCAATTGTTTTACTATAAATTCTGGGAACTAATAATTTTCTCACGAATTCAAGCTCATGTGCAGAGTGCACTTGCATGGGGGAATATAATAGATCACTCAGAAAACGACCTCTCTTTACAAAGCAACGGAAAAGACAAAAACTAGGACAATGCGACATGCATTACCTACTGGCAGGAAACAGGTGCGGCTGAAAGAAATATGCTCACTCTACATTGTGTCACTGGAATTGTTTTTAGTGGGGAATATGAAGTATTTCGTAAAAGCGTATTGGTATGTAATGATAGGTATGGTGGTATACGACATAGGCATTCATTTAAACATTTAACTGGTATTATTCCATTTAAAAGCATTTAATTTCACAAAATATGAAATAATCACAGTGAATTATGAGTAATTACGCGTATTTTTTGTATTAAAGCCTCATTGTCACATCACTGTCGACTTAAAAACCTTCTGTCAGTTTCCAAAAGTATAAACAGACCAATTAGCTGTAATTACTTAAGACTGACATTTGAAATAGATCAGTAATAAATCAGTACTTTTTGTGACGACTAGTTCGTTATAGTTGTAGCTTGCCTATTCTAGGATATGACATAATATATTTTTATGAATTGTAAATGTACTGAACATAAAACCATAATCTGCTCACCTTGGAAATGGAATGCTACCATTTACTATGTAACCAGGCCGAAGCTTGTACCTACATAATAACAAAGGTATATTATGCCTAAGACCGCTCTGTTACTTTTACGAACAAGGAATCTCAAATCCAATTAAGCGAAGTCCTGTACAATCGGGAATGTAATTTTCTATGACAGGAAAGTAGAGGCGATTCGTAAAAGTGAACTTTATTGTTAAAGATGTAAGGTTAAAAATTCCATAACTAATGAATGGAGTCCGTTGAACCCGAACAGCTGTGCATGTTTTTATAAGGAATCTTGAAAACAAGCTAGGGTCTTTATTCGAGACATCTAAACCTTATTTGTTAAGCATTACGGATACTTTTCTACACAAGATAATTTCAACTGTATTACAGACATTTACAGATACTACTGACTTATAAGGTTAGGAAAACCTAGAAAAGAGCTAGTACAGCAGGACTAGTACACAACTTATTTTGGGTAGAGCGCTTGTTATGGTTGTTATTGCTATTACCGAACGTAAAAAGCTTCTGGACCTTGAAATATTTCTTAATCTATTTTGTAATAATATGGTTATGTATTTAAACCTACGCATTGAAATAATGTTTATATTCCGAAGTGTTTTTAAAACTAAAACACTCCCACGTTATGAAGGCAATGCCAATATCTGGTACAGTCTAACCAACGTCATAGATAATATCGACATACGATATTCAACCTTAGTGCTTTGAAATTAAATGATGTTTTTTTCAAGTGTTTATCCATATGAGTGGAGTGTATCAGCGATCGATCATCGAAGTCGTCATATCAGTCCTGTCACCAACTCGCCTTGATGCAAACATTCCTTTGAACGGGAAGTAGGGCCAGTATTCGAAAGCATGCTTATATTGCATATCTATATTAAGTACGCCGCCGCGCCGTACTCTTTTAGGAGGTCTACTGTCTGCAGCGGAAAATAACTTCATGCTTTTCAAATATTTTTGGTTCATGTAACGCCGAGTAACGCGTGTAAGCACAATAAAAACAATTTTCATTTTTTTTGTCAATAAACAATTAAAATTTAATTTATCCGTCTCTCTCTCTCTCTCTCGGAAAAACTTGATCGTTAACATAATTTCTTTGTTTTGTGCTTGAGACTAATCGTTTTAACGGGATATAATATAACGCCTTCTATTTAGTTTTCATTTCTTAAAGACATCGTCGGAAACCTCAGCAACAAACATCGTCCGTTAGAGTACCAAGTATTAATTGCTTAAGTGAGGTGAGCTGGTACCGCTACATATTTTATATTACTATTTCTAGTACCCTGTATATCTATATTGAAGCTCAATTCGTTTTAAGTATTCTTGAAATAACAGAGTTGCAGTTTTATTGAGAATGAACTGTTCTTTTGCAACTTACAAATGTATAGCATAAATGCCAAACTTGAATACATTAACAGTTAAGGATAAAAGTGAGTGTTAGCGCCACTAAGATGTGACGGTCGTGAACTCTCCAAATGGGTATCGTCGCCCGAGGCTTTATAGTCGAATTGAATTAGATTGCCTCACAGTACCAAGTACCAGCGCAGCTGTCGCGACCTATTCGTGTGCTAATTCCTCCAGTTAAATCTGTTGACATCAACGTTTACCTACATTCTACGGATAAAATGAGAGTTTTTAGTTATTTGATTTAATCAATTACATTAATTGCGAACGTCCAGTTTTTAATTCGAGATAATGTTTCGATATTCCCAAACCATAATAAATTTGTATTTACTTCTCAATTACTTAACATACGTCGAGCAACTTGAATTAGCAACAAAAGTTTACAGCATCAACTTAACAGTTTGACTCCTTTCCTAGGATTTTGCATCTTATATTGCTTAGTAAAAAAGGTTAGTGCTAAGTACTAGTCTAATCATTGGAAGCGGAAAGGATAAGTGTGCTAATGAATACAACCAACGTTTGTACATTCTGCAAATTTGTCGATTTGCAAAACAAATACAGTTGAATATTCATAGCCCAGTTAATTACACTAGAACAATTATATATTAGCAATACTTAGTGAAACAGGAAGTGATAGAGAGTTCGTTTGTTAAATTAATTATAATTGTTTAACTTGATTTTTAAGCTTATACTTCGGCTAGGGTGAGATACGACTAATATATTTAATAATCTAAAACCGTCTCGTTAGGGAAGGTCCATCTTATTTGAAAGTTATGTATATAATTGCGTGTTAAATGCTTTCTTATTTTCTTGAAAGTCAAGGACCCACAGAAGACAAGACAGTCTTTACTAAACCTGGTACAGCATAACGACGCGGATGTTGCGCCACCACCCCATAGTTGTCCGTGACTATTATTATGTCCACTTTCACTTACACCATAAATATTATTGCGCGACATATTTGTCAATGGTATACCATGCCATAAGCGTAGTCCTGTGACAATTTATAATGTTAGTAAACACATTTCGTGACAAGAGTATTGATATCGATCTTACGATAGATTGTGGAGCCTGGTTTATTCAGCTATAAAGTTCTATTTTATTTTAATATTTTAAATATGCAGTTTTGAAACAATAGACACATAGTACTCATGCTCTACGCAATACATAGAATTTTGCATATGAAGACATACAACGGATTATTTATTGTAGTTGCGTTTGATAATCACTATCTCAACAAACCATGGAGATGTAACAGGCTTAGTTTAGTAAAAGATGTGTGGAATTAGCATATCTTGACTATGTATGTTTGAGACGGAAACTAAGAAAATTAAAATACACGTTACATGGGTGGGTACACATTTCTCAATTTTTAATATGGATTGCAGCAACAACTTTATAACTCCCTATATAGAGAGAATTGTATGACTAATTATTATGAAGCTCGTGTGCATGAATAAAGAATCTCTGCAATTAAGTCTTCAAAATGAAAGCTTTTTACCACATCTTACAAATGAAATAACAGGTATGTAAATCCTTTAGAAATTGTTTTACGACTACAAGAAATACAAGACTTTAATTAATTAAAGATATTTACATTTGAGTACAAAGTGAATTTCGATTTCAAAGTTATTACCTTAGCGTATGTAGAGTAAGCGTGATAAAATGTTCGTTTATTTAAAATTTTCGGCGTAACACGTTCACCTAACAGAAACGTCAAGTGAGGTGCACTATCTATATTTTATAAGTCTAAAGCAAAATAAACATTTTTATCAACGTGATAAGAACGTGATGATATTTATTTTTACCATAACCACATATTTCTACTTGGAGTGTTTGATGTGGCTGACTGTCAGTCAATAAGTGGAAATAAGGAAGATATCGAATGGTCGAAATGTTTAAAAATAGACACGGAAGCAAAGTTTATTTTCAGATACGGACTAACGAAGAAGATAAAAAGCGAGACGCATACTCCAAAGTGGGTTAACGACACAATATCATACCCAGAATCCTTAATGTTTCACGAAAGTAAAAGGGGCAACTTCTAATGGTTGAGAAGTTAAATTCCCTGTGGAATTCGAAGTTTGTCAAGAAACGGTGTAAGTATTGGCGGACGCACGCGATCCTGTTTGCTAGTTTAACAGGTTTTTGTCGATTTCTCCCTTTTAGATTACCTGTCTGGTTTGAAACGTAATAGTCAGTTTTCCGTGTCGCATAGTTTGCAAGAATATGAATATTTTATGTGCGTTTTAACTGATATATTTTTTGGAAAGTTATTTATAAACCATAAATTAAATATACATTTTAAATACAGAATAAAAATATTATATAACAGTGAATTATAATAATATTTATTTGTCCATTTTATAACCACATAAATATATGGATTGTAAACAAAATATTGTGTCACAAGCTATTTCTCATAAAATATTCTGTACGTAATTCCTCCATTTATTGCATTTGATCTACGCAAGTCTCCATAAAGACAATGGAGAGCAGAGCACATACGTAGTAGTGACGTCACACAGCGCCGATATGGCATGAAAGCTGCGCTTTGACATGCGCGGTACGCGACCTCAGTAGGTTGCGCACACTTTCTACACGTTAGCGAAGACTACGCTATTACTAGCGTTTTTGCGAGCGATTTACGATAAATTGCGCGATTCACGTATCTTCATTAGAGATAACGAGTCCGTGTTTTATATCCGGAAGCGACGAATGAGTTTCCTTGGAGATTGACACTGAGTTGTTACTATTATTATTTTTTGTGTGAAAGTATGCTTTATCGGTAAAATAGGAGAGAGAAGCTTTAATAAATACTTTGAGACTGTATAATGTACTGCGAGTTCCTTTAGGAGATAACGGGTATCAATGACGTAGTGTGAGGTACACTACCTGTTATCTCCGTCAGTATACAGTCTCTCTTGCGCTTCCCAATTCTTAGCCTAAGCGCAAATATGGATACGTGTCTGTCGCATATAAATTGTTTCATTTGGTTTATTAACATAGAGCAAGAACGAAATAATTCACTTGCTGCGTATGCACACAACATCGTTTGGGTTCAACTATTTCCTCCCACTCCTGACGAACAAAAAGTGCAGTGATAGCTCGACATAAAACCTGTCGTTGAGCCTTAAACCTTAAATCCTTGCATTTTGTACGAGATACTACCAGTGATCACTAATAGCAACAGGCGAGTATCGACAAGTACGCGGAAAGCGTCAACGTTTGCGCGGCTCCTTATATGTACAACACATCGCTTATTCATTTCTACAAAAAAGAAAATAACGTCATTCATACAAGGTTAGGTAAAAAATACCAGGCCTATGAATATACATATAGACTAATAAATTAACAAGCCATTTCGTATCTAGTAATATATTTACAAACAAATTTCATCAACAGTATTCATACAGAGTATTCATCAACACTGTCATTTGCAACATTCAGCCATTGATCATGACACAAGGAAATGGAACCTCAGTGATATCTTTGTGTTATTTCTGGCCAAAATATGTATTACTAATGAAGACTTATTTCATTAAAGAGACGATTTAACGAGCGAAGGAATGTTAGATTTAAAGTAGCTCTTGAATTCGGAATCTCTGGAACAGGAAGCAAAAATGCCACAACTTTGTAACTAACATTATAACTCTTTGAACTTTTAGAAAAGATCAGTTAGATCAACAGTAAAATAACTTCGCAAAAATTTCAACTCCTGCTAGAAACATAAAAAGATTTAGCTTTGAGATAAAAAGTTAAGATTTTTTAATCATTACAAGTTAGAGCCTAGCCCATTATTCAATCAATCCATAATCATGCATCACATAAAACGGGTTTCCTTTTATTTTCTTATTTTTTGAACCTGGTACTTAAATAATTCAAAAATTATATAAGGCACCAACTTTTGCGAAACTTGCCAATAATCAGGCTCAATCCAATTATTCCTTAAAATATCTGAACAACTTTCGTGGTTGACAACCGGTAGTTTCTTAACATTGCGGTGCGTATCGGTCACGCTGCAACCGGCGCACGCGCAAGAAAGTAGTCGCACAGGTGTCGCGTATGTTAACACTGCACTTGATTGTTGATGCCCTTACGTCATGCTTTGTGGAGGAAACGACGAGATTTTACAACATTTTGGTATTATAACGTACTATTTTAGCATTACTCAGTCTGCTCATTGTTACGATGACGTAGCGTTTAGCATTACAATGGCAGATATGTTTTCGTTGATTTTTTATCGTAACTTTCCAATATTAGGCATTCAGTCACACTTTTAAGTTTGCAACTGTTTGAATTCTTCTTTAAATGAGTTTTCCGCTAAAGAGATACATTTACTGTAGAGTAATCGTTTTTTGTGTATTTCAAAAGAGTTTTATCTAGTTTTTTTTATTAAAACTAGTTTAAAAGGATATTGTGTTACTTTAATTACATAAATTGTATAATACTGTTTACTTATCAGACTATTACTATTCAATGGTTGTGGGAAATGTAATGCCTAATACTAAGGTAAAACGCGTAACATAATTGAGAACTAATTTAGAATGTTGAAATTGATAAGCAATTAGTGACGCCGACTACACAACTTGTATATCCCAATGCTCAAAGAAAAATTTAAAGACATTTTTGGTTTTATTTAATTTTAATTAATAATAATAATTAATTTTAATTTTATTATGGCTAAGTGTTGTGGCATTGTCACAATTTTTTTCTGGATAATGTTTTTACAAGAGTAGAGCAAGAACGAAATACCTAAGAGGTCAAAATTTATGTACGAAAGAAATTAATGTCAGCAATATAAAAGGTAATCTATTAATAACTAGAGCAAGATAGTTAGAAATACGCACTTGAATGAATTAGCTAGGATAATTAGACTAGTTTACTCAAACCAAATGTCAAGCCAAGTAATGGCTAATGATAAAATTACACAAAATCTTGTAATTATGCTAATTATAATTACCATATGAGAACATCATAGCAAACACATTAGTAAAATTTGCTAATACGTAAACAGGCTATATTTCCTAGCACTATTCTTAGTTGTCTTAACACTCTTGTATGCGTAGCGAATAAGTCATGTATTCGGGTTCTGCACATACAAGCTTCTGAACAAACATTTACACTAACAACTACTGGTTGCATAGAATTCGCACCAAGTTGTTGGTAAACTTAATGCTAGAATATC
This sequence comes from Trichoplusia ni, assembly GCF_003590095.1. NCBI lineage: Eukaryota > Metazoa > Arthropoda > Insecta > Lepidoptera > Noctuidae > Trichoplusia > Trichoplusia ni. Next base: position 10,961,745 of record NC_039485.1, read on the forward strand.
TTAATAACGTTAGAGGTTAACGTCCTTTAAACAGGGTAGGTGCTCAATAGCTCATACATTTTGATTTATTCGTAAAGAAACCTAATTTGAATAGAAATCCTGCACTTGTTAAGTGTCCTTACGATCTACAAGAGGTTCAGAGGTTTTTAAGGGAGAGGAAGATAGTGTAGAAAAATGTTGAGTGAGTGGGTAACAGATCCAGCATCAGTTCTTTCGCGTAAACCTGATGTATGACGACTTCAAATAGATAATGTAAAGCCTGTGCTTTTGAATATCAACAGGGCCCCTAATAAAGACGTTGTCGAATGCCGCACGAGCACAAAACTAGATAGACTAAGCAGATATTTAATTAGCTAATTTTCTCTTAAAGTTCTCATTGGTAAAGTTTTGCTTAAGCATTATTTTTCTGCTATCCGGGCAAAGGCCTCCCTTCGATTTTTCCACTCTTTCCACTCTGCTATCTTTGTTTGTGTTATGCATCAAGTTCATTAGTATCAAGGCACCCCATTTCATTCAACTATACTCAGTTCAAGCTCAACTATAATCTGAAAAGACACCCGTCTCCATTGCCCCTCTCCCCCCCCCCTCCCCTTGTTATCACGTTCAGTTGGTCGTGTCCTGGCGCTGGAAGCCCCGTATGCATGACCCGCACGTACCTGCTGCGTGTTGTGTTGCGGCGCGGCGCTGTGCGGCGGCACGGCGTGCACGGGGCGCGCGGGGCGGGCGGCCGCGCGCTGCAGGGACGCGCGCTTCACCGACACCATCAGCCACACGTCCTCCACGCGCTGAGCCACCTGCGACAACAATACCTGTGTGTTAAGTAGGTAGTAGTAGTATTATCTAAACTTATTTGATTCCAACTCGGGGAACGTTTTACTACTTCTTAAAAAAGGATAGATAAGTTTTTAGTAAGCAAAACAACGCATAAGGCGTGATGAACTATGTTTAGTGCTTTTCTGGTACTATGGCAAACGTCAAATATCAATTTGTGTTCTCCCACATTAGAGGTGCCCCTCGAGTGTTAAGTAAGGGATTGGTAGCGTTACTAGCATTAGGTGCACTGATTTAATGTCCTACAGAAATCTGTAAATTTTTGCGACGTGAGTAGTTTGATTAACAAACAATTTGACAAAACTCAAACATTTTTCGTCAAGAGTTGCAAACCCTTCAAGCTTTAATAATTACTGACTTATATTTGCAAAGTTCATGTAACGTTTAAAACCACTCGCACACCCACTCGAGGAACGCACACATGCAACGTGAGAAAGACCCTATATATACGATTCAAGCCCTGAAGACTAGTCAGGTAATAAAAATAAGGGAAATTTAAACATATTTGGCTAACATACATACCTGAGTCACAAGTGCCCTGGTTTCCTGCGTGGCTGACTGCATCAACATCTCGCGGAAGGACTCCGGCGCGGTCAGACCGAAACTCGAAGCATCCTCCAGTAACTTGTCCACAGCTATGAGACCTCCTTCACCCGCTAGGATCTCCACACCAGTCGCGCACCAATCGTTTGCCTGAATGATGAATGATGAAACGTTTGATGAGAATCAACGAATAATGAGATAAAATCAAATCAATTTATTTTTGTCTTACACTTTAGTTTCATAGTGTGACAAATTAAAGACTCCCATGGAAAAAAGTACAATATTTACACTCTCTGACTTAAATATTATTTACAAAATCAATGTGACAGCAACATTCAATTCTTGAAAAAGGCGATCAATGTTCATTACGTAACAGTTCATACTCACAAATGTTCAGACTTCTAATATTAGTAGTGAGTAGTACATGGTATGCAAAGATTTATACATATTATATTTTTCTCTCACCTTATCTATCCTGTCCATAAGTTCTCTTGCTTTAGTCAGAAGTAAGTTTCGTTTTTGTATTTTGTCAATAAGTAAAGCGCTCGTTCGTCTTAATTCTTCGCATTTTGACTCTATATGATCAACTTGACTTAGCGGGTCCTGCATTAATTTTTCACCTGTAATTGAATTGATTATTATAGTTTTCCCGTTTCAAAATTAACTGTATTTAATTTCTAGTAAAATTTAAGCCAAATAAAATTAAATTTTAATGCCACTTCAATTAAGTTAAAATAAAAAACAATATTAATTTACTATTAAAACAAAAGAACAACAATAATATTATTCGGCATTTTATTTTATTGTTTTGAATTTGGAATTATCATTTTTCATAAATATAATATCTCATGTGGCTTTGGACGCCAGATATAATAAATAAAATTAATTGAATATAGATTCACGGTAATTTGTAACCATACAATCTTATTATTTCATTGCGCATAAAATTACTCTATCACTTTATTAAAACATTTTCGTCAATTTAAAACATAAACTAAATTCGAAAAACGTACCATCGTCGATTACTGTAGATGCAGTTTCAAGGTCACAGTTACACAGTTTTTCAAAATCACCAGCTTCTTGCAAAAGATTGTCCACCCTATTTGCTGTTTCGCCTACCTCTGTCATATCGCAAGCTGTCTTTAGGTGACTATCTAAAGTAGCCTAAAAGAAAAAATAAACAATATTAACAAGTAATACTTACGTATTTTTTTACGCTTCGTAGATAATTAATATTACATAGTAAAAAATACGAAAAAAAATAACATCTAATACTGAGTTTAGGCAGAATGATAAACTTTTTGTAACAAAAACTGTCAACTGATAAATTAAAAAGTTTTCGGAGCGAATGCCGCGATTGTAACTTTAAAAAAATACAACTGTCATTTATCGTAACCTAGAAATGTAAGTAAAAGAGGAAGCAAATAAATAATGTGAAAAATATAATAACGGAAACGACCATGGAAATAGTTTGTAACTTTCGCAAATGCAGAAAGTCTTTATCAAATCAAGCGTGGGTAACGACGTGTTCGCACGCATTTTGTGTTGAGCACGGTAAAAGAGAATTTAAACGAACAGCTGAAAATTCATTAACATGTCCTGCTTGTGGAACAGAACTAAGGGATAAATTCGATGTGATTCAAGCAGACCTCAGACCCAATGAGACTTTTAAATCGATTGTATTGGCTGGTATGCGGCCTGACACTATCATGGATATCGCAATGCGAGCTATGTCTTTCTGGGCCTATCAAGTAGAGCAAGAGACTTTATACCAAGAGAGTGTAGCAAAACATTCGAGAGAGAAGCTGCAATGTATGGAAGAAATCAATACGTTAAATATTCAAAAACTAAAAGCTGAATTGGACACATGTAAACGAAAGATAACTAACTTACAAGCAGAGTGTAGTAAGAAGAGCAAACAGGCTGAAGATTTAAAAGCTCAGCTAGAAGACAAGTCGAGAAAAGTCCAGAAGTTGACGTTTCAACTGGATGCCCAGAAAAGGCGAGATATTCGGGATTTAGATAGCATGGATTCTAAGGAGAAATGTATGGATATATCGGATTTGGTGACCAACAGAGCGGTGACTGATTTTGTTTTTAGGCCAGCAAAAGATCTCGATGAATCGCATCGCGTGTGTTCACCGAGAACACCGATGTTTGACTTCAGAAATCGAAACAAGCAGCCCACGCATTTCCAGTTTAGGCCTTTAAAGTCCTAACAATATGAGCCAAATGATTTTTTGATTTGTAATTAGATTAAGCGAAGATTACCTGCATCTGTTTAAAGTTTAATAAAAATGTTCTGAACTTCAGCCAATGGTTTAACTTCGTGGAATGTTTTTGCCAGAAATTGTCAAATTGTTTTTCAGTCTCCTCCAGTTGCACCAATAATCTGGAAAATAATTTACCAATTATTTCATTTTTCAATTATTAACATATTATTTACGATGAAGAGGTACAATGACATACTTTATAGTTTTCAACTCAAATAAAGCGTAGTGCTGGAAGACATATTTACATTTAGTAGTTTTTTAGGATTCTTCCTTCAACTTAATGTAAAGTATTATAACTAAATTAAAAGTTTAGTGAGGACAAAAAATACCTTTCAACCGCAGCGACATGGCTTATAATATTATAAGTAAGGTTTGGTTTCCGCACTTGCGTCAGTAACTCTTCGCCTTGCGACGTCGCCGACGATAGTTCAGATTTTAAAGCTTTATACCTAAAAAAAAAGACAGTATAAATATTATATAACCTGCAACGAGGAAATGTAGAGTTACGGTTTTGCGTAAGTTTTAGATTCTTTACCTATTTTCCTGACAGTCTAATAATTCTTTGGTTTGTGTAGGGTCGTTTCCCATATCGCAGTCTACAATCTCATGCATAAAATCGTCCAATTTACTTGAGATTTCCTTCATTAACGTAGAAAATTTTTCTAGTGCCTGAAATAATAACACTTAATTAGGCAGTGTAGCTTCATAGAAAATACTCTTAAACTGACTACAATATAACGCCACTTAAAAACAACTAAAATCGTTTCCTTTAATGTTTAATTGCTCCAATTGATGATACGGTCTAGATATTATTGTTCTCAGTTTTTCATAAAGGCGATCGGCTCAATATGAAACTTCCCATGTGTCCACACATGTAGTTCAGAGCGCAAGGATAGACATCATTGAACAATAACTTACTTCACCCAACTCACATCAGATAAATAGCTCATCGAAAACTTTGGCTGCGCGATTCAGGAAAGTTCTATATTGCTTAACTAGATGGCGTTACTGTGTAAAACTATTTTACTTACTTACTTTTTAAATGTTTGTGCAACTTAAAAATAGCTCCGTTAACGTTACGTGTTTACTAAACATTCACTCAAGGCTTTACTATTTTCAGCCCTATTACACGTGGGCATTATACTTGATGGGTGCCACGCAAAGGTCGCAGTCTAATTCAATATTAGAACAAGATTATTACTTAAGTGTAAACACTTACTATCCGTTGTTGTATCCACTCGGCATGTGAGTACTGTAGCTCGCCGCCCAGGTCTGGCGTCAGCTGAGACCTATCGAAGTGTTCGTACAGCTCCTCCACAGACGAACAGACTAGCACCCTGAATCTAAACTCCTCCTTAAATAATTTACTACTGACTTCTGACAGAGCTTTTTGTAGGAAACTTGCGGGTCGAAGAACGTAAACGGCGTGAATTATTCCTGGGAAGAATTCCTGGAAAAGATAATGAGAATATTAACATGTTGAACGTTTATTTATGCTTGATTTATATTGCTGTTATAACTTCCGATAAAATTGCTGGCTCTATAATTTTGAACTCAATTAATTTTGAGATTTGAGCAAAAAAACTATGTGATAAGTTTTATGTTACGCATAATCTTCTTATAAAAATAATTCCCATGAAAAAACGAACAACTCATTTGTTCTAGTTAATTCAATATCACGGTCTACGTTTAAGGAAATTTCGTGACTCGTGTATTATGTAAAGCGACCCACATATTTTATCCCACGATATTATATAAGGTAGAGATAGCATATTATAGGCATTGCATGCTCATTCTGTAATCACTTTATCATTTAGTGCGTCTTTGTGCTGTATAGAGGCCTATACAATATATGATTTACTTATAGGTGTTGAGATTCATTTGACAACGTTTATTACTGAATATCTTGAAACGTTAATTGGTTAAGGTTAGTTTGCGTTCTTGGTAGCTAATTGTTTAGTAGAGACACAGCATTTTTTTTATGTTGTACTTTGACTTGACTATAATATGGTATATCGCTTTAGTGGTTTCTTAGGATTACGCGAATGTTAGACATTGAAATGAAACTACTTTTATCGCTTTAGTTAAAGCTCATCAAAATATTAGATATACAATGGATATTCTAGATACTTACTGAGATCCTTAATAATACTGTTTTAACGGAATTCCATCGGTCTTTCCTTCGGTCTATTATTATGTGGAAGCCCATTTCTGCTTCTAATAACCTGAAAAAAGAATTTTCATCATAAGAATCTAACATTTAACATTATTTAAGGTGTTGACTGTGATCAGGTAAATTTGCTGTACTATTACGTTCCTTATGCTGAAAATATACGACATAAACTTTTAGGAACATGAAAAAGGATATAGCATATTTTACTATACATCGAAAGCCGGAATCCACACAAGTGGGGTCGTGAGTAAGAGCAATTAATTAAAAATTAAAAGGGAATTGAAAATCAATCAGGATTGGTTGCCATTGTCGTCGCTGACGTAGTTATCAAATACTCATGGTCTCAGTCTGGTATCGATTCAACCGGTACCGTACAACCATACTTGGTTATAATATAATATTCGAGTATCCGAGTATTCAAGTAGATACCAAAATGTAATTATAAGTTGTATACAGCTCCAGTGTATAATTATGGCGATAGGATCAAATACTGAAAGCTTCTGTAAAGTAAAGAGACTCTATTTTATTGAACAGTTAATTAAAATGATAATGAGTTCGTTGGCTTCTGTAATTTATTCAGTCAATTGGAAAATTAAATTCGTTATTAATTGTATTTAGGAACTATTGAAATGCCTATCAATAAAATACGGAAACCAGTATCATTTAAGTTCCAACTTCTAGTAGTGATATTATCGGAAAGATTTAGCTAATACAATCATATTTTATTTGGTAGAGTGAAACTTAGTGTCGATTTAACGTTTTTATCTACCTATCCTGAGCGCTCTCTTTGACAACTTAACCGGACTATGAATTTTGGTTCGACGAGCGTTTGAATGTTTTAATTGTACTTACGAGGGCACAGAAGTGAGGTAGAGTAGCAGCCTTCGGTACTCAGATGGCATGATGACGTGGAAGTTGTTGTTGTCGGGGAATGTGATGAGCGGGCGGTGGTCCTTGGCCAGCCCGCCCGTGACCAGCGCGTACTGCGGCAGCAGCAGCTCGCTGACATTCCGGCCCTCGTCGCCATCGCCCCCGCAACCGTCGCACTCCGCTTCTGTCGATAAACGGTTTACATAATTAATTCCGAATCAAAAAATCATCCATCAAGTCTATGAGTTATATTATTATGGTTGCGGAAACTTGATAGCCCAATACAAGGCGTAGAGGCGGCATCTCTACTTTACACCCGCAAATAAAGACTCCCAGAAGTCGTACCATTGCCTCTTAAGGCCTTGTTGACCACCCTGGTAGTAATTCGGGCTTATCTTAACTTTAAAACGGATTTTCGCACTCAAACTGTTCGTCGAATCCAACATCGATGTACGTCTACTGTTGTGACTTACTGTATTAATGATAAAATCAGGCATAAATGTGCTTGTTTGACTAATGAATTCGCTAAGTTTTCAACACTAATGAGTGAACTTTGCAACTTCATATTGGTTGCAGTCAATTTAAATCTGCAGGTGGCAAGTTCAATTCATTAAATTTTTCAAATATTTAACGAAGACAATGTTTGATGTAATTGTAGTAAAACGAAGTCATTTAATAGACGTTTATTTTTATTAAAAATAGTTAAACAAATTTCGTACTCTACAGTTCGCAAATATTCAAAGAAGTTACATTAATTTAGCTTTAGATAAATAAATCTTAATAATGGACGAATATTTTCCAAAGACTCGTTCTCAAAGTTGACTTTATTTATATAAATTACATCCATTTATTGTACAAAATGGTTGTGTAAGCAATCTGAATAAACTTTGTTAGAAAAAGCGCGATCGCGTGTTTCCTCACAATTAATTATATAGAACAAGGTATTTAGAAGTTAAGGTACAGTAATGCTGGATTTAGTGAAATGAACTTTCAAGAATTTTTATAATAGTCGTACGTTCGTTGGTCACTTAATAGCATCGTAAAATGTTGGTGTACGTACGAAGGAACAGTGATTTGCGTTTTTTGTCGCATGCTTTACTGCTATACACTGATACGATCGAGGAAATTAAAAAGGCTTTGGGCGAAAATTGCGTTTAAGGTTACGCGTTGCGGAATTGTATTTTACGTCGAATATAATTTGGCTTCACCTAAGGTAAACTATGCTATACGTATAGCCATTTAAAACTACTACTGGGAGTATTTCATTTTCTAGTTGGAGAAGGAACTGGCATTAAATTACGGAACCATACCTGCTCATTATAGATCTACTACAGTATAAAGTGGTCACTGACCTAATCAAATAGGAAATGTATGTTTTTAGGTCAAGGTTTCCCGAACTCGAGTGTCATCAAAACTAAAGCACAACGATAAAAAAACCTTAAAATTGCAAACACAGAGCTTAAACATGGATACAAGCTATTATTCACAAGCATATTTCAACTTTTTCATACTTTAATTAAAAGTTGGAAAGTTTCCAGACTAAAGACTATTTTATGTTATAGTTTAAAAAAAGACTAGCATCAAGTTTCTAACGTATACCTTAGTCATTTTAACATAACTTGAATACAAAGAACATTCACGTGTCACTGTTTCCTTATTCACCTATTATTATTAGCTAAGTTGCAGCAAATAAGTAGACACTACTTAGAGTACTTAGATCCCACGTAGTCTTAGTATAACCATCGTGTATTAAGTTACGAAGCAATGCAAGTTAAACAGTGTGTGTGAACAATATCATCATGCGAACTTTTAGTACCGACTGGTTAAACGCAATTTTATAGTACACGTAACTAGTCTAGAAAATCACACACAGACTACCGCGCAGTCGTATAGGTAAATAGTACCTCTATATCAAACGTTGATTTTTGTAATAACTTGTCACCAACTTGCTGTGGACACTACTAGGGTACTAGAAGAATGTTAATTAATTTATGTATAGGCATCACGTTAACGACCCACCAGGACATCAATTCCGCTATTTAGCTAGAGATTTCTTTTTTTATAAAAAACAAGGCACGGGACGGGCGTAACACTCATTGTCATAACAATGAATTCCCAACTATTTTGTTTGCTTAGTAGAATACGAATAGTTTAAAATTTAATCCAATAGACATTCGATTAAATTTTAGATATTTAGATAGGATAATAATATTGTATTTTTTTGTGTAATGTAGTTAACAACTAAGCGAAATAAGGCTATTTACACCCATACGAGTACACTCCTCTCTGACAGTCTTCAAAAACGACAATCATCAATGTTCACTTCTTTTGTTAATTACGGTAATGTTATCGTAATTAACAAAAGATGCTCAAAAGAAAGTAAAAAGCTCAAACTAAAAATAATCTGCAGCCAGGTGCAAACTATACATAATATTTCCAACGGTCATTATTCAAACGGAGTTCGTCGACCGGGCGACTCGTGCGCAAAGGTCAAGATAATTGATTCCGAGCCGAGCAAATATCGCGAACTTGAACAAAAGATTAATCCACACGAACTTACGAGCATTATATTAAATAAATGCGGAAGTATTTTAACTTTATGTAGGTACATTAAGTATTTGTCAAGTCTCTTGATCGATCTTTTTTGTTGACATGCGAGTTCGGCTCTGTTGTACAAAAATAAACCTTACGGCTTAGGAATAAAGACGATATCAATTTCATATTACGTACTTATATGACGTGAGTGTTAGTGCTTGTTAGTTATTAGGTTAACAAACAAGCTCCAAGAACATTACACATTTAATAGCCGTAATTACAGTGTAATGACATATTACCTGTAGTTAGCTGATCGGGTTAAGGTTCAAGCCGTTTAAACAGGATGGTTTAATAAAAACTTGTTTACTTTAAATTCTCAATACAGATTATAAATATTTATCTTCTCAGACTAACAATGTGGAGAATTGTCTCGGTCACAATACAAATTCATTTGTTCTTACAATGGTCGGTGTGTTGGTTGAAACTGCAAGCTGGCCCAAAACTGGTTTGGTTCTGTTTTAGAATTTGATTCGGGACTCGATTCGTTCGTGAAATCTTACAAGTATCGAGAAGTTATTTTGTTACTAACTTCAAGTAACGAGGTAGTTATGAGCGTCGTTAGCTGTCGATCTAGCGTAGTTCCATCTCTTACCACTGCATAAATTGGAGCTGTTTTCAGCTTCCAAGCTACCAACTGAAACTTAGTTCGATCCTGTCGTGAGCCTACTGGTTCGTAGCCTATGTAGATGGTGCCAAACGTCTTAAATTTTTCTTATGACGATGCAAGATTGAGTGACATTTCGGATGGTTTTGTGAAGTCCTAAGATTTGAAACAAGGCTTCGATCAATCAACTGAAAATTGGTTAATTTGATGGTAAGTCGTAACCACAGGAATTCGGGAGAGTTAACATAAACATACAAAAGTTATGTTTTGTTATTCCAGATCTCTTAATCTCATTACAGCATAAATAAATGTTATTTAACCATTAGAATTTAATAGCGGTATTTCTTCTACATATGCAGCTTGCAAATGATAGTAATGATATATTCCAAGAAAATACTTTAAAGTAAACATGCTGGCATTACTAGATAATATATAAAAAGACAATATGTACCACGTGCTCGAATGATCAAATACAAATACAAGATATAAGTATTTGCATTTACCCCGGCTTTTTATTAGATTATCCCCGGAACAAAGTTTATGTGGGTGGAGTAAACATGGGTACTAAACATATATCCGCTCCGGGAGCTCTACTATCATCTCTGAAAGTGAGACGACGAAACTCCTGACCCTAGTCCAAGCTGGTCCCAACGAAACTAGTGCTAAAACCAAAACTTTATCACTGAAACTTAGATCCTGTCTTCCAGATCTCTCTGTTGCTTTTTGCCATAATACGATTGTTAGTAGAGAATTAAGTCGAGACCTCATAGGGGATGGGGGAACCTCATAGGGGGTGCCCTTAGTAAACATTGTTTAATGATTAGCTTTTTTTTTTGCTCTGGCTCGGAATCTGTGTCCGATTGTCTGCGCTCAGGTCAAATTTACCATAGACAGAATATAAAATAAATCACCGTGCCATCTTGTTTTCACGACTGCAACAGAAGTGGTGGTAGACCCCCAGGAAGTCAATAGGTTAGAAATGTCATAATATACTCGGGTGAAGTTACGCTTGTGCTTTGCGGTATATAACTAGCTCGTAATAAGACCACGTTGGAAATTGTTAGATAACATTTATTGGTATTTAGTTTTAGCATTCTAGCGTAGATTCGTTAACTAAAAACGAGTAAATATTTCGCCGAAACGTTATCTACCGTTTTGCGCTATCGATGAAAAATAACTGAAAAGATATTGGACGCTAGTGATACGCATTTGATATACAGGTAGTGGAATGGTTGATTAGCCTTTAAAACTGTTGTTTAAAGTGAATCTTAGATATAGGATATTTTCGATTCCGTAACAATTAATTTACAACTTTAAATTCTGTAAACTGAAGATGAGAAAGCAAAACGCTACCTAGTCCTGCAACTAACCGAAGGTTACATTATTCTACCTTGTTGCAAAACATGATAACAAACGGTGTGATCATTCCACGAGATCATTCTTTACGAAAACAATAGTAAGAACATGTTATGAGACAAGTATTGTGAAACTAAACAACAGACACATACATTATAATAATATGCTATCAATAACTAATACCCGTAGTAAACTAAGGACCAAGGCAAGGCTGGCTACTTAACGATACAATGACAAAATCATTGCATAAGAAAAGGTTATTCCTAACATGATTAAAGATGACTTCAGATTAACATAAGCAAATAGTATTGTACTTATTTACGAGATGATTATTTAATAATATAAATTAAATATAAGAAAAGGTTTGATCCCCAAGCAATATTTACTTAAAGTTGTTATTTAGATACCTAATTTAATGCTCAGTTACATACATGTAAAACTCTGCACAGACATTGTTTATCAATAGATTATCGACAAACAGGTTCACTTGTATTAAATTGAATAGGTTACACAAGTACATCGACAGTAGGTACAACATGATTCGAACCCCGCACAGGCCAAGCGTTATGTAGTCTACAAATGCTTATCCTGAGTCTGGGTGTCTTTGTGCATGTGACTTGAATCTTTTTGTCACCCTTCACAACAAAGGGACAAACTCCTTAGCGCAGGAGCACTTTAAAAATAATCATTATAACAGTTCTCGGTACCGCAAGGACATATTAGACGTTCGTAAAACCACGTTCAAGCATATATCACAGCTAATAATATTTTACGAGTAAAGCAGTCATTTATCGTCTGAAAATTATGACTACAGCTACCACATGCGATTTTCTTATCACCAATTTTATGGCGCAAAGAATCAAACACGTTTTCGCGCAGTTAAATATTTTATGTAACACAAAACACTAGACAGATGTAATATACGGCTGGAAGATTTCGAATGTTACCCAATCTGATGACATTGTTACGATGAATGCCTGGATTTAATACTATGCAAATATGAGTAAGGTAGAGATTTCTTGCGGTATTCCCGTCGGTCTCGTGATGGCTATCAAGACGGAACTACTTCCTTGATCTGCGGCTCATATGCTGCATAGCTCTAATGACACAAGCGTGCCGGCCTAGGTATACTTATACACATTGTGTTACAGAAACAAGCCAGTAGATCAGTTATAATGATGGCCGGTGACAATCGCGAATGGGGTCGCGATCGGACAAATTACAGTTAATGTATGTATGTCATCTGGTAATCTTCCGTCGTTTAAAATTAGTTTTAATGACGTTATTGTTTTCTTAGAGACCGTACTAACGATTGACCGTTTTGATAAAAATGTAGCGCTAATTGAAAATGTTCCGAAAACTCGAAGAAAAATTGTAGAAGAACAAGGGCAAATTATGAGAAAAATTATATCAACCTATTTACAAATCGCCACAATGAAGACCGTATTATCCTGACTAGAGTGCCATCCAAATACTGCGCAAAATCTCACAATAGAACAATAAACCGCGAAGTCAATAACACTGGATAACAACTAGTTTTTAGTTTCTAGTACCAGAAGCAAAGCTATCTTCTATAGCTGTTATAGTGCGAATTCCCACGGCCTCGCTACCAAAGGATTATAGACTCCCCTTTGTTCTCATGCAGATACCATCGTTAAAGGACGCGGACATCGTTTGAGTAATTAAACCCGATCCTTAGCTTAGAGGGATCTTTAATGATGAGGTAATGAGTAGCCTTACTGATTTAGGCTTGTATCAACTTAGCTATGAGAAAATTTGGCATCGTAGGAATTTTGTTCATAGCGAGAGTTTATTTCTGTTACTTTAGCCTATACGTTTTAAGAAGTATTGAAGAATGGTGACAAATATGTAATTACTATCTACTCCATATTCACATCGTATGGGTATAATGAAAAGCGATATATCTAACTCATCAAAGTCGCATCAAGATTTATGAACTGTACAGGTTTACAAAGATGTACCCAGTGCAATGTGGGGGCTATAGAAATATATGTAAATACTTATGCGGACTCATCTGATCAAAACGATGTATATTACATGTACCTATTTAAGCAATTCTCCCAGTCTGCAGTCATTAGACGTTATTTAATAAAAAGCACATTAGTCTACCCAAATAAACTCGTACTCAGTCATAATTGACGTAATAAGAACTCCGAAAACCGGTTTCACTCCGTCCAAAACTGTTTGTAATGATTACGATTGTATTCATTTTCACATCAAATTTTCAGTCAAAAATTCACCAGCACTAGGATGGCAATGAGGAATATTTCATGCAATTTGTTTAGTAAGTAGTCGCTGATTGTGTACCTTATATATTCGTAACCAGCATTCTCAGCGTTGTATTGTTGCCCAGAGAGCTCTTAAACTGCCATTCCGTCCTCATTGATATGCAGCGAATCCACTCCGGGATCCCTTTACATTATCCCGATGTTTCTATAAGCATGTTAGCGGTTAAGAGGCTGACTAAACTTAGTAGGTAATCAGATAATGATGACGAGTGTATCACAGAATTTATATCTTCATAATCAGTTCATTTAGATTCCACTATCAGTACTGAGTACAGTTTGGAAGCAATGCAGCTGCTGATTGTAACTAATGTTTTATTGGAAAAAGTAGACTCAGAATGAATGAGCAAAAATTTTGGAGTGTTAATTTTCTCCCACGATTTACTTTAAGGCAAACCAGACTATTAAAGTTCCTGGTTCTTTTAAGTGAAAACATCTAGGTGTGGTTAGTTTACGTCCTTAATACAAAGAGGTCATACCCCATCTTTACCAGTGCCCTTTTAGCAAATACATTTCCAAGCACACTAACACATTTATAAGTCCTAATAAACGACGTTATACTCTTATTTCTGGAACGAAAGGACCATCTCAATGTTATAGCTACCCAATACGACGGAAATATCTACCCCCCGGCGAGATAAAGTTATTTCATCTTCCGAGTGCTATCAATACAGTTCTAACGGGCTGACGTAATAGCGTGCGTGTCTGTAACATATATATCTAAGTAGTCCGCCTCTAGACAGTGCTGAAGATTTGTAGGCTGAAATAACAAAAGTAATACGATGCTTAGTTAGGTAAGTGCCTAGTTTTAGGTCGACAATCTGAGTTAATTTGAGGAAATTAACTTAAATATATGTAGGTACTTTTTTTATGGCTGTAGAAGAGCTAGTTATTATTAGGACTTCTGCGAAAAAAAAATAATTGAATCCAAATATAAGAAATCTCATCAACAATCATCATTATAATTAATGAAGTGGTCATCTCATAACTGGATTGAAACCAACATTAAACATAACGCGCTACAATTTAATGGTTGGCACAGAATTTAAATTGCCGGGAATTTCGCAAACAGTTAGAGACAAAAGGCTGATGAATATTAAGGACACATTGTACCTTTACCACAAAGGTCGGGTTTAAGTACCGGAAAGATGGCCGACCTTGAATCTGTTGCATATCGCTCTGTGGACTAAATTTATTCTGTGTTTTTGTTGAACAAATCAAAACTGTGACAAAATTTTCAGGGACTGCCAAGACTTGTCTTCTAGTTAGTGTAGAGTCAAAAGAGATACTACAAAAATATCCTTTTTAGTGAGAGCTTTCCTATCATTTACTAGCAAGATATAATCAATATAGTTGTATTGGACATCTTGAAATTCTTGCTTTTCAGTTATGTGACATTGAGGGGAATCAAGGAGGGTTACAAAAGCTTTATAATTTGGTTTTAATGATTATCAAATCATAGTTTATGAAGAAATCAGAGAGGTAGAATTAACTCGATTAACACATTTAAATAGTTAAATTTCGTTTGATGACAGGAATATAGTTAAATCAAAATTTAATAATATGTTAAATTAATTTATGGATGTATTTAATTATGTTCGTTTGAAATAATGCTTAGCCATTGCGTAGTGAAAAATTTCACTTAAGAAGCCGGAGTTTTGTTTATTATTCGTTAGAGTAAACAATACTTTCCCCTTTAGCGTGTAAGCAGTACAAGATGTATTTTCATAAAAATATGAAGAGAAATTAGGTAAATATACTCAGTTTAATGAGCCAAAGTCATAGTTAGCCTTATGCTTAAGTAAATCAACTCTTAATAGGTAGATAAATAATATATTGAAATATTAGTACTTCATCAATAAATTTATATTTTTGGAACTACTCCCGGACGAAGGAGTAGAATCATTGTTGTCGCGGGCGGTTTAACAAACATTTAAGACACATGCCCAAAGACACCCAGACACAGGACATAGGTACATTCGCGGACCAAACACTAATGTGTCCTAGGGATTGGACACGCCGCGCACAGTGAGCAGGGCGTAGAGGCCTCAGCTACTAACAACTCTGCCATACGAGCAGGCATAATATTATAAGTATTGTTTTAACAATCTGATTTATTGAAAAAAGGACAAAATGTAAGGTATCTGTTAATTGCAGTATCGTTTTTGCACATCTATAAAATAGGTCGTGATAATAATTATAGTAGTTATTTTTCTAAAATGGGAAAACCCCGTTAACTCGAGGATTAATAATCCTAGCCCTATTAATAAGCGTAATGCATATTTATAGTAACGAATCGACATTGACAACAGCTTTATTACGCTTAGTTCAGAAATTAATTGCTTTTCATGAAATACACATTATTATATTTGTACTAATATCACTTTTTGAGAAACACTTCGATTAATATTATTTTTATAAATACGTATAATCTATTGCATTTACAATACGTGTGTATTGAAAGAAGTAGCTCCATTGTCGTATTAGTATTTTTTGATCATGATTAAATCTCTCTTAATTAAAAGACTTTTATTTAAATTCACTCCCTATCTGGCCACGTATTATTGGAAAGTAAATAAATACCTACCTCCGCATAATATTAAACACATCACAAATACCTGGAGTGTGACTAATTTCGAATGTGTTTAAACTTAGTCCATAGATGATAGAAGTACCAGATAGATAGAAGTGTATTCCTAACCTACAAATCATCAGATTATCTCTTTCTTAAATGTGACAGAATATCAGGAAATATGACCGCTACCCGACCTGCCAACCCTTCTGATTACGACTCGCACCGCTATAGATGACTTTCAGTAAGTACTATCGAGTATAAGGACAACCGGCTACAAAACAAATGTAAGGATCTCAATTAAATACCAACTCATTCAATAACTAACAGTGGCAGTTGTATTATCAGGGATTACTTCACTGCTGTCAAAATAGTTTGCCTAAAGAAAATACGTCAATACACCCAAGATCCTCAATTTTGTAAATTAGATGCGTGAATTGAACAGAATTTTTCTTTTCTTTTCTCGTTGCCAGTGTTTATATTTAATGTAAGTTACGTAAAGTACCTATGCCTTAATCAAGATAAGTTGGTCTTTAACCAAACGTGAGCATTTGAAAATTGATATTTAAATCACACAATTTCCTCGGGGCGTATCACGACCACTTTATTCACTTAATTAATTTCACTTTATACATTAATCTTCACTCGCGCATTTCGTGACGCAAACTCATAGCACAATAAAAAGAACAACAAAAACTTAATCGAATACATAATCACTTGCCTATTTTCTCGGTCTTGATGAAAAAGAAACTCAGTCGCATCTGTGCAAGCCACACGCGAAAAACAACGCGACACATCCGTCCACGCGTGCGCAGGCTCGTGCGCTTCCCGCCTTCTGACTGCTCACTGCATTACATCCGAAGATGTCTTCAATCACGAGCGGCCGGATCAACTACCTATCGTTATCGAATCGAAAAACTAAGCAGGAAATCGATTTTACGCATCGGCACTTCTCAGTACGCCTCAATGTTGAAATACAAATTGACTGCGCAGTTCCTAATCGAGTTACTATATTGAATTGTTGAAAACAGCTTCGATTACTATGACAATAGACATCGGAACAATATACTGGTGTGTGTACGTTCTGTGTGTTGATTCGTTATTAATTATCGTGTTTACCTTGAAATCCGAAGCACTGCATCCTCCGACGCACGCGGCAGCACGCGCCGCTCGCAACCACACTGACACTAGTGCTGTCACGCTCTGACATCACATCACCCTTTGACATACGACCTTTGTTACCTTCATTTGACTTAACTACACACACTCGTAGCTTTATCACAAAGTCATAAGGCGCACACAACGCCGCACAGAATAATGTGAGCGCTGAACCGAAACTGACGAGCTGATATTGTACTCCGCTATCATCAGTTCTCAATCAATGAGATAAACTGTGGATCATAACGAGATGATTTCTATCCGATATGCGATTGGAAGGCAACTTCTACAAACTGTGCCATAACTGAAGTATCTGTCATCCGTTATCTACAAATGTTCCGATATGTCATGTTTGATACGAGAGGTCATTTCTTCTGATTTACGTAACTGAAATTACAGTTGCACCCAGGGAGCTTTATGTATATAAAATTATAGAATTTATGATTGTTTACATCTATAAATTAAGGTGATGCGTGAAAGTAGAAATTATTATTTTTTTCCTACCAATCGATCAGACTATGTGATAAAAATATCTGATAATCCCGTAAGCTTTGCACGATAAGCTAAAATATAGGTCGAATATCTACTACAAAAGTATGCTTTTGTGATTAAGAAGAATAGAACAAAAAACAGAAGTATAAACGCCGTTGGAATGTAGGCAGACATCCGAATGATTCGGTTCCGATACCGAGGTAAACGGGGCCACCGCGCCGCGGAATGCAGACAAACAGACTGGAACACCGATCTTTAACTAAACTGGACTTTCTGACAGATAATAAACTAATAATACGAAGAACATGCAACATAGTACCTAACCATGAATGAGCATGATCAGCATTTTTGAATTATTTTATCATTAAATATTGTTTACATCTACGCAACGCGATGACCATATGGACAATATCGTAGTAACGACAGATTATCCAATCTATTCAACTGTTCTGCAATAATGGCGCAGACCGCCCCAAACGCGGCATGCGCCATATTCAGCGAACGAAATTCAATGGTCCGATGTAAAAACAGTCTCCGGACCAAACAATCCGGTTACCACGAGAAAGAAAACATTAGTTAGTTAATTTAGTGTTTATGTCACCCGAGAACAATCGATGAGGAATGGAAACAATCGGTTCACAGAACACTGAGAATGTGAATACTGAACAGGCCAAGACTCAGAAGAAACAACGTCCGCGGATTTGTTTATTACAACCATTAGGCCCTAATGACACACAATTTAAGAAATTCAAGTCATTGTCCATTCGAGGTTGAATGTTCTTAGAATTATAGCTGGCATAAATATCTTGTCCAACGAATACCGTTGTTCAATTTCAGTAAACAAAGAACAATTTTTCACTTTCCTACTTTTAGGGTAAACGGCTAGCTGTAAAAAAAAAAAATTGTTATAAGTAACCTACATCGCTGAGTTGCTGAGTGCGTAATTTTCGCGACTACATATCTAGAAATAGGACTATTGATTTTTTCCCCTTTTATCTATGCATTACCTTATCTGCCATAATTCGAGCTCTACACCTACACTACTGCTCCATAGCCCCACGTTGTTTTGTTCACACCACATTGACTCACTTCGCTGTAACAGTTCGACTATAAACGATGATCGTTGTTAACTTATCGCCTGCGAACCCCATTAGTTTTAACCTATTTTCTTTATTACCTCCTTAAAAGTTACACAAGTAGTCGAGATAGCTGCCCTCTTTTCACTCCTAAGATTTCCTTTGAGTTCTAAATTGGTGCGATTCTTAGTGAAGAGTTGTGTTAACGACATGTTAGTCGGTACAAAGACTTCAAATAAAGAATTTTATCACTTCAAATAAAAGCGTTATCGCAGCAACAGCTGGAGTACTATCGAATGTAGCTAGGAAATATTATCATATTTAAATAAAAATACTGTATTTGTACAAATGACGCATGGCCTTGGTTAAAGCCAATGGCGATGTCTCGTGTACGTGGAGTTACCGAGAGTCGCGTTAGCGTCAGAGTCGGCGCCGCTTGCGCATCCGTGCATTGTCACACCGACCTTGCCATTGTACACTTGTAACACCGGAAGCTATTCACTAATTTCTTTTATTATAATTAAAACTTAAATCTCAAGACAAAGTATTTGAGTTCGTTAAAAATAATGACGAATGTAACCTCTTTGACGTTCTGTTATTTTGGGCTTGGCAAAGTAATGGAACCTGAATATAAAACCTTTTATTTGGAAAATGAAAGTAGACAAATAATGATTCAGCCGTAGTATAAAAGCATCAAAATAAATACCAGTTTGTACATAAACTATTCAAAAGGTTTTAATGGATTATATACAATAAATCTAATCTGATTTCCTTTCAGGTATAATTCTGAAAAGTGCCTCTGAAGGCTGAAAAACTAATGATAGTTCGACGGCTTTACTTCAAAATATAAAATCGTGATTTATTGTGACTTCTCTATATCATATGGCTATGTCACCGCAATCACTTTCACTAATACCAAGCTTTTATCTAAGCTGATCGATTAGAGATTACAGAGCACGGTTGGCTGCGGTCACTTATTATATTTACATACCGATGCTGACAACGGGTAGAAAGTTGTACTCAATCTTAACTAATCTGACATGTTTTTGTGGAGGTTCCCGTAAGTTATACCTAGATCACGATCTTCATATTCATCCTCTTTTACCATTAGGGTGAGAAATAACACTGATTGTTATGTATGAGTTTGAATAGGTCTAGCCTAGTGCTAAAAAACATTCGCGCTATTGGTACGCTGTGTTGTGAAGTGATTCCCTTAACTAAGTCAGGGTCGCGTCAAGGCGCACAATGGTCAGATAACGTGTGTTGGGAGCGAGCTTTGTGTCCGACCGCTCTCGTGTCGTACCTACATGTTGGCGACCTGCTGAGTATGTACAGCGCAGTCGGGAGTACAAACACGACTCACAGTCGTTTTATTCCGTTTGAAATCGAATTCCTTTTCAGATGTCTTGTTGGCGGATCTCAATCCAAAACGGGAACGCCGCCGGTTCTCATGATTAACAATATCAAGTTTCCTGTTGGCTAACATAACTGATTTATCCTGTCCATATCTTGATACGTTTTCACAGGATTTTATCTAATCGCGCCCTTATTTTGTGGACTACTCACCGCTTTTCGAGATCCCTAGTTTTAGATATATTTATAGGGAAGGGTTCTTCAGTCCGTTCAGTCGTTTATCTAATAAAAACATAGCGATGAGTAAATCCGATTCACACTTTGGGGACGAATATATCGAATGCTGGTGAATCATCATTCACCGCGGGGACTGACTTTCAATTAAGTGTCTCATTTACACAGGGGACGCAAGTTGCCGTTACTTTCTAAAGCATATATTTAAATGGAAACTCTTCGCACTTCACCATATTACCATTCGCATTTCTAGCATGGACATCAAAAAATAAAAAAATAGTCTCCAAATAAATTTGCAATTTTTGATGATATGAGCAATGTAATACGTATACGTTAAATAGAACAATTGCATATCAATCGGAATATTACACAAATGCGGATTGCCGCATCACACTGCGTATGCCAAACCGCAAAACCCGATGGATAGCCAGCTTTGATATATTGATAAGCTTTCACGAACATTAAACGCGCGCATTAAACATGTAGCTAGGAAGATTGATTAAAAATACATTGAAAAACTCGTTTATGAGAAAGTAAGCGTACAGTATAATGTAAGTTTCTTATAAAAAATACAAATTGTAGAAGATAGTCTATCTATCATCATCATCATTACGTGGTTGGAATTTGTTACGTTACTGGATGCCTCCTGGCTTATCAAGCAGCTTAATGAAGATTGCTCTTAATGTTTAAATCTAACAGCCTAGCACTTCGGACTGTAATTACTTAAGTATGCAACGTCTTAAGATGTTCTGAATACCAAGTGTAACAGGTATTCTTTCTATCTACATAATTAATGTGAAAATTGTATTACATTGCAATGTAAGAGTATCAAACGTTTACTACTTCCTTCATTTAAGCTATAGTTGCTGTATTTATGTTTAGGAATAGCACGTAATTATTCTTGTCCAGCTAATACTGGTTAGTTAAGTCTTAATCCTACGATAGAGGTTACAATTCGTGTCAATAAGGAGGTCACAAGAGTCAAAGGGAATCGACTTCTACACATATTTCTCACCTTACAACAATATTTAGCGGTAGTTTGTATGCTGTTTGATTGTTAGTATCTACTTTAATGGTAACCTAGATGTGGTTTAATCCACTGCAGCAAGAGTCAAATTAATTAACTAGCAACAAGACCGTTGATCTAAAACAATAATTCGAAAGGGAGTTTTTTGTATAGGAAATTCCTATAATGGATCTATACTTCACGTAGAAAACACATCAATTTGCTATATCCTGAATGAATCAATCTATAAGTTGTGTTTACCGAAATGTCAGGAGGGCTGTTATATTTCGTCGTGTTCGGTCCGTTAAACATACCTTCGTTACGTTGCCGTCACATGCCTGGCCTCCCCCTATTGGAAAGCAAACTTCCCGCATGGCAGATGCCACTCAAGCCTTAATGTTTACTGAACTCCACAAGACTCAGATACTTGAAGCGTCAAAGCATTTCACTATACCCACGCTATCATGGCTAATGGAACTATACATGCAAATAATTTTGTAGAAGCCCTACGCTAACAAGCGACTCGAGGCTAGTAAATCTAACATTATAAAGGGAAGCATTACACCGCATAGCCGGCGCCGCTTACAAAGCCTTTACATAGATTCTATTAAACGAGTTACGTTGCTTACATTCTTGTAATAAGGTACGGATAATAAGGGACTAGCCTATTTTGCGAAAACGCGTTTTCACTTCGTACAAAAGCCTTTCATAACGATAATATGATTTTACTTAAGGTGGAAAATTGTATCGCTATGTCAGTGTGACCTGAAAAGTCCCTTTTAAGGGTTAACTGACACAAATGTCACTTGGTAACTTGTACAAGAGTGTTTAAAGTTACAAGTAACTTTTAGCAATGAAAGCAAAGCCACGTTAGTCGTACTTACTGAAAAGGGTTCGCAACCAGTTTTACTCAACGTTCGAGTAAACTTGTACAGAACTGGTTACACAAATTTAAATCTTACCTGAACATGAATTAGAAATAAATCAATGTCATTAGTCATGTTAAGTTTACCTGTTCTCTTAAGTCTCGACACCGCTTGCATTAGTATCATTGTAATTGATAAGTAAAGCACATAATAACAGAACACCGTGTACCTCTTCCGAACGATATCTCCAATTTGTTCGGCACCTCGAACCGTATTTTCATATCACTATCGTTTGACACTCACATGTGACACAAAACACTATATAATTTCAGAGCCGGCACTATTTCGTAATTCAAATGAGGTGTTTCGCGCCGCGTGGGGCAGTGGAGCGGATCGGATATTCGCCGGTGACAACAGAACGCGTACTGAGCGCGCGGCCGTCCTTCCGCAATGGGATGGCTCCCGCCGCGCCGCCCTACATCTACGCTGAACGCGACGCGTGAGATGTGATGTAATCTGCATGTGACGAAATGCACACACAGATTAAACACCGATCTAACAAAATATAACGTCACAACTACTACTTCTTCATTAGCACACTACACGCACACGTAGTTCGGAGTATCTCCCGCGTCAATTTGACAACTCCGTTCATACAGCTAACTGTTCTGAAATTGCTAATTTTAAATTAGTTCGTTCAAACAAAGGCCCACTGCAATGTTATGAATTTTTGGATACAAAAGAAACTGGAGCAGTTAATTGGAACTTGTCCATGTGTTGCACAAGTACGGGATTTTATTGGCATAAAAAAAGAAAATTGCGTTATTAGTGAAAAAGACGTGTTTTGTAACAACCGACCGTTTAACATTGCTCGTTTAACGTTCCGATGTGTACTGAAGTCTAAAATGTTACTTCACCCAAAATTTTCTATTTCATTGAACCCGCGAGCTCAAAACGCTTCATGTGCATTGATGAGTGAACGAGCAAACATGGTAAAGTTAATACGTTGAACAGCTACCAGGAAGTGAATGTTATGGCATCTATGACGAATGGGAATCGTAGTTTAATGATAGACTTAATACAGGTACCGTTATTATTATAAACAACGACACTTTATGATTGTATTTTAATAATATGTAGAGGTTTAACTGTACCTACGACCGATAAGTTAGTAGTTAGACATGACCGAAGTGGATGTTTATATAAAGTAGGCGTGTGCGGCAACGTGCTGTCACGGAGCATTACTATATCTACCTAATTTAGAAAAGGCCTTGTTTAATGTTGTTCACACGTCGCATGTTGTTAAGAATTTAACGCGGCGCCCGACCGCGTCCCAGAATGAGTACTTGTCGTATCAACAAAAATCTACTCAAACGATCTTACTCGTAGCAATAAATGATTAGAAGTTTAGAGAAGATTACAAAACTATTAAAATAAATAAATAACTCCAATCAAAAGCAGGGAAATTGTTCTTAACTCGGCAACGAAAAAACTAAAAATTACAAAGTGATGCATCACAGTCAAGTTACCCAAAAGAAATCTGGAGATTTTATACTTGTATCTTAAGTATAAGGTACACTCTTAACTTAAAAGTTGTTAGTGCAATTTTACAAGTTCTGCTGAAGGAAGTCCAACAGTACCGCAAGGGTCAAGGTCACATAAAATCTTCAGAGAAGAGTCCGAGAGCATTACAGGACGCTTTTAACTTCTCACCTATAGTGTTCTGTAGGTGTTATCTAGAATAGTGTTGATCTGTATTTTTCTGTAACATTTTTTTGCAATTATCATGACTCGCTGCGGTAGCTACAGCTTGTTACGAACCACGTTTATTAACTGTTTAGTTTTTATTGATTTGATATAAAAAAAACTATAATATTAACAAGAGACACATTTAAAAGTTACCTCATCACGTTCACCCTTGGAATCCGAAGGAAATAAAGCAGAAATGCTCCCAGATTTGAGAGAACTTACTCTACAAAAGATAGGAAAGTAATATTAGTATAGGTATGCTCTGTTAACTTGACTAGGTCTTATAAGGAGTAGTCAATGACAATATCCATCTGTTAAAAGATTACAGGTGTTGGTAAAGTAGTTGCTCGTCAGAAATCGTTGTTAAGCACGTTCGCCCACTGACAAGCTGCACATTTAGGTCGACTGCAATGTCTTCAACGGAAGGATACGTTCTCCAATTTACTAGTTCTGCATTTTGAGCTCAAATATAAGTTCTACTTGACTAACTATAATGGATGTTTAATTTATTTGAATCAAAAAGGTAGGATGCAGCAAATTCTTCCAAAAACTAACAATGTTTTTTCCGCAACAATATGAAAATTGTTTGCATTCATGATGCATTTTGCCAACCTTTGTCCTGAAAAATGGAACAACGTTTTATGTTGGCCTTTATATTTGTACCCTCCGCTGTTTTCCGACTGCCCTTTCATTTGCGAAAGTATTATGTCATCAAGGTGAGTTTTCGTCTTAATATTATTTGTTTGTACGCAATAAGTAAACATCGGAGCAGGAAAATTCGAAAGCAAACAAAACTAACTCTCAAAGGAACTAAAATAGTAATATGCTGTTTTATCCGTACAGTGTACACAGACTATATTCGTTCCAGTTTTCGTGAAATTCGTCCCAGTTTTACAGACAGTAAACTACATAGAGCAAAATAGAGACAAATTAAGCAAGAAAAAATGTTTAATCTTATTTTATCATTTGATTGGTTTTGTGCTACTGAAAAACGAAAGCGTTATCTTATAACCTAATATGATTTTCTTGTTTAAAATAAAAACCGTAAACGCATTTCTATTAATAAGTTTTCGATGTAAGAACACCTTCGCACCCGTTCAAAGCTCGTCTAGGAAGCGAGCCCTGATTGGATTTCTGGTTAGGTCGTCTGCACTAAAATACCTCTCGAAAGTTTATTAGCCCGACTGGAAGCGGGCAAACTATAATAATTTACTCACTTATCGCAAGCCGTTAAAACCACAATAAGGTCGCTAAATTGATTTTATAAACCGCTCACTCGTGAACTTATGAATATTAATGATTCAAATGTGTTTTCTCGTAAAGCTTTGTCTTTGTTTAATCAAATAAAAACTGCCAATTTAAATACATTTTTTTGTACTTCTTACTTACAAGATTCTAACGATAACATAATTATTATTTTATTTTGCAAAGGCTAAAAATAAAGGTACAGTCTGGTGGAAAATGGTCTACTGGTAATTCAAAAAGATCCAAAAAAACACAAATTATAATCCGTCGTTCCTTGATTCGATCGTATTGCTCTATATATCTTTCAAATGCATATGACGGAAACAGAATAATAGAATTATTATTCTAAATGCGGAGCATTACAAAAGCTCTAGCAAAAATTGTATCTGAAACTGCGTCCACAAGTCTACATCGCGTGCGTTTTTGTGTTACGAGTTTTATTGGCGTGTAGAGCAGGAGTGGCCTTAGCCCAAGACAGACTTCCTAGATATAGTAGAAAAGGCACTTTAATTTACTTTGATGGGTGAGGGCGAGCCTGCGGGAATAAGAATAGAATTCAAGATTTTTTCAGTTGCAGGAAAGTAAGACCTACAAGAGATGCTAAGGTAAACGAGTCACCCAAAATAGAACCTCAGGCACACAGCGATATTTTCTAAAAAATATGATCTTTTGGACGATTTATATATAATTAAGCTGTATTTTCAGGTGTGCTTTACATCTTTGTACAAAATGAGGAAAAAGGAGCAGTATTTATACTCTAAAGCGTCTAAGTTGACCTTCAAGGGTGTCAAGCTGTCCTTTAAGCGATGGTCAGTACGCCATAAATTCGATTTAAACTAATTAAGATTCATAACGATTTCGTTAAAGCATTCGACTACATCACAATGGCAATGGTAGATCATAACTGTTGCTAGGCATAACATACCATACAATGTTATTTAAGTATATATTTTTTCATTCTTTAGAGCGGACAGTGGGTTCTCGGGCGTCAATTTTAAACAAGTGTTTTTCTTTGCGCATGGCTGTTTTCCGATACTAGCAGTTTCATATACCTTAAATTACAGACCCGTTAATTAAAAGGAAAAGGTACAATCGTATCGTAAAATCTTAAATTGCTCAAGAACGACTTCTAGATAATAGCGGCATTGATCAATTAAATTTATAGTAGTAATATCGCTACCGTCCGCTGCAAAAGTGCTATGAAAAATTAAATAAAAATCAAACAATGCATCGTATTCAGTAAAAGTTGAAACGGAAAGGAAGGATAGGACAATGTGAAACGCAAACAAAGGCCGATGGTTGGCGGATTGCGGCTCGCATAGCAATCAGCTTGGAGCCAGCACTACATTGCCAATCTATGTAGTGGGCACAGTGGCCGACTGCCTCGCGCCTGCTATAGGTATAATGTACCTAGATATAAGTGACGTCATAAACAAATATTTGAACGGACGCGCATTGACTTCAAACAATTGATTGACGTGCCTGTCCTTTTCGATTGCGACTCTTTATTATGCTGGTTTGGGAAGTTTTTCTATTGAAGCAATACTTATGCCATTAGCTCATAGAACTTATGGCATCGAAGCAATCCGGTGGGGTTTATTTTTTTATGGAATTTAAAGATTCCAATTTAGGGTTTTACCAGTTTTAGTTATAGGGAGTAGACAGTATTGCAAATCAGTTGCAAGATATTTAAACTTCGTCGACCCAAATTGTCATCAATATATCATCATTTAACTCGTTTCGAGAGGGCAAAGGATACAAGACGGCAGAATTATGACGACTACTGTAACTGGTCTAGATATATTGGGACGGGGCCAGTCTTGCAAAAAGGACGTACAAGGATAGTAGGTATTAAGCAAGTACACTACTTCAAGTACCAGATTCAGAAGTTTTAAGGTAATATTCTGAAGTCTAAGTGTTTTTACTGGAAAGTACAGTAGAACGAGAGACAAAGGAATGCATTCTTGCTGAGCAGACTATGTAAAAATGTAAAAATTACATATTTTGATAAAGGTTTTGAAGGCTGTTTGGGCTTTGATGAATTGTCTTTATGCATTATTAGCAACCTAACATACCAAGGCGAGAATAAACGGGTCTGTTTTATCAAACGCTTAATTCCGTCGCACATCTGCCCGCCCATATCGGACGTATTAAACAAGCTTAACTGAAACTGCGCAAAAAGAAAGGTCCGTTTGGTACACAAAGTAATAAAGATTGGCGGTCACGCTCGGAAGGTCTGCCGGCTTTATGCTGACTCCTAATAAACAAGTTTCCTTTATTGAAGTAGGTACGACGAAATATATAATATTAGCATTAAATACTTATGAATGAGTAGATTATAGTAGTATAGCAATACGAGCTAAAATGACCAAGAATCACATTGTTGAATTTAGTTATAATGATATATTGCATTGCATTAGAGTAAGTTGGTACCTACTTTGTCAACAAGAGAGAGAGAGAGATAATCTATAGGTAGACAGTGACTATTCCTGCTAATAACATAAACTTAAAACAATATCTAAACACGCATGTGAGTCTATTATCATTGTTTTGGATTTCTCTACATCAACACTGTAGCGTTGAACGTAAGCGTGCCCGTTTTGTTTTGTTTTAAGCCGCTTGCTAAGCAAAACACTTTGGGTCGAACATTTTCTAAGCTATCTCCTTTGCCGGGTCGGGTAAAGGTCGATATTTTTTTTCGCTTCGCAAAGTTTGTCTTGAGCAATATTTACTTAAGTATTTTGTGTTTAAATCCTCGTACTATGTAGCTAACAAGAGGTTGAAAGTTATAAGATACCTACGCAGGCTGCACTGTAAGATTGTTTCTACTCGTAATATTATTGCATTGTAACTGTTATCTAGAACGTAAACTAGAAGGAATGTGGAATTGGAAGTAATTCATTCGCAATGCTTTATTATTTATTAACACACTGCAATAATCGGTTCAGTGACTTCTCGTTTATAATTTGTAGGAATAAGTAGTCGTGTATATTTTGTTCTTCAATCAAGATGAATTGGACAAATAAGTAGTTTATACACAAGAATCTTAAACTGGGCTCATTAACAATATCTACCAACTAAAAACGATTTAATCAATACAATAGGTTTGGTCAATATTATTGACCTACATTATTTAGCCATAATAAAAGTAAATTTAACAACCTATGTTAAGTTCATGTTAGCACTTACCGATAGCAGCTGCTTTTCGCTCTCGTTTCGTAGTACACTTCCAAAACTTCATTTTTAATTTTGCAAGGGTCACCAAGAAGCCAGATGACACCACGCGCGCCCGCTAAGGCAAGTCGCCATCGTCAAACTGCCCGATTGGAGCCGAAACAATGACTTTTGTTTACAAATGAACGACGCGGAGGATTTATTAAATTGTCGAGTGAAGTGGCCGGCTGCAGGAGACCAATGAGCCGAGGCAGAACGAGTGCGACGATCGTACACCCCCGACCGGCAATCTCCGGTTGTAACACAGCACCGGTCTATTGGAGGATGGCGTGGGAGCCTCGACCCCGATCACACCTATCGTCCTAAGCTCCTGGTTTAATAGGGTTAATTGATATACATTTGTAGCGTAAAAAAGTTTTATTTTCTATCACATCTTGTCTTCCTACGGTAATAATTTTGGAACATAGATGCCGAATATCTTGCTAAGGGCAAATCACTACGATTCGAAGCAAATTATGGTTCTGTAAATTAACAATCTGTAGATGAGATTAAACAACGACTATTTGCTTTATTCGGCTAAACATTGGACTGCTGTTTGATACAAGAATATTTTCTATTTATCGACAATATCAATTAATATCTGCTCCGAATGTCGCACATTATTGCACTATAAAAATACATGGATAAGCATAATTTCTAGGCACATTTCTGTACTGTCTATAGTTTAATTGATTATGATTACACACTTCTATCAACTAGATACATAAGATTACACTATTATTATCTAAGTTCAAAATAACATGAGATTTTAATTTGCCTCCTGTTTAAAATCTCCTTATCTGGTTATCACGAAGACATTCTCTGTTATTATTTTTTCATCAACTGGATTTTAAATAAGATATTTAATTAATCACATAAAAAATCGTTGGGATCTATAAATATGCCAATTAAAGTTTCATAAAATAGCCTTGAAGTGGCAACAATCTTGAGCATATCTAAATAATTTAATGTGCAATGATCACTAGAACACAATATTTAGTCTTTAGATATCTTCTAAATTGATCCAATTTCGAAGATATCTATTTTTTAATATTAACCAAACAATTGATGGCTAATCTCTTACTAAGCTATGTTGTTCTAGAGATCAGTGTCAAGCAAATTTTCAAAAGTATTTTGAATTCATAAAATAAAGTCCTTACAACTACTTGAAAAAGTTTTACACCATTCTGATTA
Organism: Trichoplusia ni; assembly: GCF_003590095.1. NCBI lineage: Eukaryota > Metazoa > Arthropoda > Insecta > Lepidoptera > Noctuidae > Trichoplusia > Trichoplusia ni. Next base: position 10,991,454 of record NC_039485.1, read on the forward strand.
CATACATATAAATCACATGGTTTTCAAAATTGGTTTTATTGCAATGTTTGGTCACCGTGATATTAAACCTAGTTCTATACTAGATTTTTTCAAAACAACTATCTTTGTCTGCGCTTACTAAATATACATGAACTCATAGCCGAGGTCATAGTTTAGACTCAGCACTTTCAAATCAGCCTTCTTGATCGACAATAACACCATTAGAAAATAATGTGCGTTTTTGAAGTTGCTGAGCAAAATAACTTATTTTAAAAATTGTCTTTATTTAAAAGTGTAGTCATTGTGATAAATATTGTGATACAAAGCTAAGTCCTAAGGCATTGGTAATTACATAATAACATTGAAGAGACTATTTTAGTGTGTTAGGTGAGGACTCATTTGTATGCACAGGCTGTTCAAAGAAGCCCAGGCTCAATGTGACTTTTATTATTTAACATTTTTAGTTTTTGACCTTAGGCCCACAGAGCCAGAAAGATTGGTGTTTATAATTTGTTATTTTTCAAATTTTATTGTTAATGGAAGATCTCTTATTTTGTTGTGGAAGTGGCAAATTATGTATTTTACAATAACATAAACAGGTGTAAATGGAGTTTTAAACAGGACAAATTCCATTATTGCATTTGTATTACTACATTCACATGAATATATTTCAAGAGTAGGCAACTCCAACAAATCCAAAAACGATTCCAGACTTCTTTTACCCAGATTAGTGTTTGGAAGATTTGATATGTAATTATGTTTCCAAGTTATTGTAAAAAAATAAATATGTTTTAAATGTCACCATAGTTCAATGTAGGAAACACTATCATCTCACATTAATAGGAAACATTCCTCACGGGGCATTCATCATTAATATACAATCTGGTTGGTGGTATTAATAAACAACACGAAATTGTAGTTCAATTGCTTGTTTAAAATCCTATATTACATTATTCTAAAAAGAAATTTCGAAACAACAATGCAAAATTATATCATAATCCACATCATATTATGAAGGCACTGCTTTTTTGATACATTGAAAACTGGACTCATAAAATTCTGATTCAAAAGATAAATTAAAACATCACTACTGTTGAATCATTTTGTGAAACTGCTGCTGTCTCCATCTTTTAACTTCCTACACCTTTCTAAATTTTAGAACAACAACCAATGAGGATTAATCAAATATATAAAATCAAGTGTGTTACCCAGATCTTTAAAATTATTGCCGTATTTATTGAATTAAATGATTTTAAATTGTTTGTTGCATCTAAAATCCAATGTGTTCTCACTTATATTAAAGTCCATGAAGTTACTACACAATATTCATTTATACTCATAATAAAAATAATTTTAGTTATCTGTTGGAAAACCACAATACATAATTCTAAAAAAACTACATAGCTAATCCCTAATATAAATGGTGTAAATATGATTAACTTTTATACTTACAGATAGTTTTATTAAATTAGTTTTTCAACCAATACTGAAAGGTGTTACCTAACTATCCTTGCTAACTTATTGCCAAAGTTATGTGTGGCATTTGAAATTAACCAAGATTTTCAAGAGAACCATTTCATTAAACAACAGTTTTGTTGCTACGAGATCTTAGATTACGTAAAGTTTTTGCATTTGCTTCTTTCAGTTGCACATAACTGATACTTATACTGTAACTGCAAGTGGCTGTCAATGTCTGTACCAAGTTCCTTGAACTCGCGTTTGGAAGTGTGACACAGGAGTAACAATATAAGCCTGTTGTGGTTGTTGAACTACAGCCAAAGGTATAACTTGCTGAGCCATTTCCACAGATTGGCCGCCTTCTTCTGACACTCCAAGAGGCTGCACACAATGCTGTTGCGCCACTTGCTGTACCCCTTGTACTTGTTGCGTGAGCACTTGTTGGTGTTGGCTGACTTGTGGCACCAACATCTGTTGTTGCATTTGCTGCTGTTGTTGTGGCTGCTGCTGGTGTATGACCACATGAGCCTGGTTCTGCATCTGCTGGTGCTGTTGCACCTGTACTTGTTGCACCTGTTGCTGTTGCTGCTGCTGTTGCACTTGCTGTTGCTGCTGCTGCTGTTGCTGGGCTTGTTGCTGTGCCTGCTGTTCCCTATCATGTTCTTCTTTTTTCTTAGCCTCAATAGCTGCCTTTTTAGCTTCGGCCTTTTCTTTCTCCTGCTGCATTCGTATAGGATCTTTGTTTTTGTCATATGACATACATTTGCCACTGCGGAATGGCACCATATCTTTAGGAATATCTTGTTTCTTAGTTGCAAATTTGACATGGGGAAACTGGTCCTTCATGAAAGCACGGAAAGTGGAATAACCCATAAGCTTCACTCCTGGCTCTAAAATCTCTCCATACTCTTTATATGCTTCAAACAAATGTTTCCTTGAGTCTCCTTGTATAATAACAGTCTTGCTGGCTTTTTTACCATTTTCACCTGATGGTTGAACATCTTTAGGTGAACTTGCATGTTGTTTCAAATATTCTTTTAAGAAATTAGTTGCATGTTTATAAATGTCTAAAGTGAATGTGTTGTATGGCTTCTTTCCGACATTGCCGTGTATCCGCGGCGCGACACCGTGCGTCATCACATGCTGCCTAATCCTCTTTAGTTGATAGTGAGTTACATTTTCAAGATACAAGAAAGCCTCTAGGCAAACCTTTCTACCCTGATACACATAGCAAGCTCTCAGTCTCCTCCTGACCTTGTGCCTTGAAGTCTCAGCTGGATTCGCCAAGCTGGCCATTGTAATACCCATAAGATACATATCATGTTCACTCTTGGTCAATTCAGCAATATTAAGTCTATGGCGATATACTGCTTCTGGATTCAGTCCTCGATAACAATTGTCTTTACAATCGCAGCCTCTCTTCAGTCTTTCTTTGACCTGAAATATTAATTAAAAATATATTAGTAACATATAGTAGCTAAATTCAAAATACTAGTTGCTTCTCAGTTTAAAAACTGCAACCACAACTGAACTGAAATAAACCTATTTGTTATTTGTAAGTATTGAGCTGCAATACTAATTTTCATTGTAAAATATAATGTATTAGCTGCCCCAACAAAAAATTTTGTTTTGCCATATAAATGAACTCCAGGGAATAAAGAAAAAAATGGGGTATAAAAAATAGATGTTGTCACAAAGATTCATGAGCATTGGTCGAGCCATTTCATTTTAACTTGGGCTTGTATCTAACACTCTCACCTGTGTAGGATTATCCTCAAGCTTATTGTCAAGAACTTCTTCATCACTGTCAGAGTCAGTTTTTTTCTTTTTCTTATTACCAGTTTTCTTTTCCACTTTCGGTTTAGTGTCAACTTCCATGTCTCCGGGTTCAGTATCCACGTGAGAGCCAAACTCTATACTGTAAGTACCAGGTATGCTCTGCAAATTGGCTGTACCATTTTCTACTTGTATTGTATGGCCTTGCCATAACACCTGAAAGATAATTATTATTATGATAATTTAAAACTTCAGTAGGTACCTAGTGCATTTAACAATGATAAAACCAGTCCTAAGATTAATGTACCTGTTCTTGGTGGCCACTGTAAGTATGTTGTTGCATGTTTTGTCCTCCACCCATTTCAAAAACTGAGTGTTGGCCCATGACGGGTGTGTGCCACTGTGCACTCTCACCATATTCGCCGCCACCGTTCTGGTCTGTTGGTATGGACACGATTATCGCCTCCTTGCTGTCCACGCTTCGCCGCTCTACAGACAGCAGAGAATGCAGCACTTCACTCGCCTCTTTTTCAGCAGGATTCACCACTTCCATTTTTTCGAACGACATACTGCCTGCTCGATGCTACAACCGATCGTTCATGTCAAATCACATGTATGTACATACGGGTATGTACAAAGCGACACGGCAAACCCGCCCCGATCGCTAGGAGATTCGACAACCCCAATGCACAATACAAGAAAAACCGCGATAACTTTTCAAATTCATGTAAATAAACATAACAAAAACCGAGCAATTATTAACCTTAATCGCATTTTTTAAGTTTCATTATCGCATAGCGGATCGAACTCCCGTGGAATATTGGGCCATATAGTCATAGCACAGAAAGAATAAAACTTACCTATTGCACGCTATTTCACAGACTGAGATGCATAAAAATGTATCCCCACAGATTCTAACAAACTGTGGTTTGATTTTATTCACTTCATATTGATATTACAGTCATAATTGTTGAGAAATGCACAAATATTTCACTGAGTTCACGGAAGCAATATGGCGATACACTTTCCGTGAATAAAATCGGAGGACGACGCCGTAGAACACGTAATTAGTACAGTGCGCCACCACCAGACAGCGCTGAGTACGCGTTTCCGTATCGACGCTCGCAGCACCGGTGGCAAAACAAAGCGCGCCAAGTTTAAAAAAAAAGTGCTTGTCTTCTGAACAAAGACGTAATATTAAATTTCAAAAATTTTAGCACTTGATTACCTACTGATCATCATTCACAATGTTCAACTTATAGTAAGTTCTTGAATGAAATCAGGAAGTAGCTACGTCAATATTTCAAACAAGGTGAGCACGAATTTGACTTCGATTCAACAGAAAAAGCCGGAAGCCGGATTCGGAAAAACAAAGATTGTGATAAAACCAGAGCCAAATTTTTGAGACATTTTAAAATTTAAAATATGTCTAAGTTGGTAATAAGAACACAATCCTCCACATTGTTATTAGATTAGCGCGCCAAAGGCAGTGTTTAATTCGTGCTAGTGTTAACTTAACACACGTTTTTTTAATTGTTAAAGAAAAATAAAACTACGTATAAGTATTATGAACATTACATAAGTGAAAAATTTAAAACGATAAGACTAATTAAGTGTTACTGTTTCATTAAAAATGTAAGGTAACAGGATACCCGATACTGATTCTAAATTTCGTTGTGATAACCCTTCTCTCGTTAATGCTGCAACACTTGTATGTATTCTTGAAGTATGATATTTACGATGGACTTGTGGAGTTGTGGGATATTAATTTCACCTCCTTACCTTACAGTAGCCTTTTTGTTATAAGGTAAAGACCCAAAAGCTGGTGGTAAAACCTAAACCACCGGAATACAGCTTCACTGTCTTTTACCGGTAGAAGAAAATTAAATACTAATTATTTTTCTACCAGAATATTTTCTTTCGTAGCAACTACAAACAACATAGTTTCGAGCTTTTATGCGTCAATAAAATAATACGGAAAGACTACGTGTAAATGGTAGGGTAACGTAGGGTTCGTTATAGGTATTGAGAGGGTCCGCAACGACGTGGAACATTCGACCGACACAATACTTATTAAGCCTAAATATGTATTTAGTTATTTAATGTTTTACAACAGCATGATTACGATTTCATTTATTGAGCAATCCTCGGTTCGGATCATTTTAGGTTTTAGTTTTACCCAGTAAGTAGTTATTAAATTAAATTAAATATAATTCCCGCATGCCCTAATTATACCTAACAAATTATTGAAAGATGCCTAAAATAAAATACTCATAATAATATATATATTATTAAATACGAAACTCTTTGTATTTTAACGAAGATTTAAATAATTTATTATCCTTAGAGGAGATACCAGTGCCACCATAACATCTATTCATTCATAACTGTAAATTTTAGAATTAATAATATTAGCGTCTTCGCGAATATTTTGTACCTACTCGCTTCATACTTTCACAGTACGTTCGTTCTAGCCGTAAGGTAAGTAAATTTTCATTGTTTATACCGCTTCTATTTTGAAAGTACCTAACGTGATTCATACTAATTTAAATAATAATTAAGTTAAATGCCAACTATTAAGTCTGTGATATGCGTATGATGCAGGTAGGTTATTTACACTTAGTAAATGTGTAAATGTTACTATGATTTTGTAAATAAGAAATTCACCTTATTTATTATATAAATACAATACTTAATTTGGTAGGTCCCATTATCTTTCAATTTAACACAAATTATAATACAGCGGTATTACAATTTATTCAAATGAAGAAAGAAGCAGGTACCTGCCAATAATTTCTATTTGCGTTTCTATCTATTTATTTACGCAGGTATAAAGTAATCGTGTTTATAATGTATGTATCTAATTTTGACGTCATCCTAGAACTAAAAGTTAAAGTCTTACTCACCAGCTGCTGCGTCTAGGGCGAAGCAGCTACTGCGGGACTTAACGACGGCAGGAGATGGACCATCAGGCCATTCCATTCTCTCCTCCATCGCCTTCGACGCACTTCTCTTAAATTGCTCCAAAAAACTGTCTATTTGCGTTTCTATACTAGTCGGGGAGTTGGCCATCGTTTCCACCGAAACACCGAAAACAAACACAACACGCTAACCCGCCGTTTACGACATTCTATGTTTAAAACACCCTTTCTTTGTACTCCATAACTATTCCGTAGTTACGGGTATCCCATATAATTTCGTATTGCATAATTGACCGTCATTTTTTTGCCGAATTCGTTCATCGACCCGCCTTCGCGTACAATAATATCAAAGAAGACCGCGGAACGTCCCCCGACTATGAAGTATACTACTGGATAGCAATGTAGGGTTGTAACGCCTGTTTAGAAAATGGTCGATTTTATTTTATCGACATATTGTATTCATGTTGTATATTAAATCAATAATAATGAAACAAAATACTAACTATCAACAAATATTTGTATTTTCTAAGAAAAGCTCGTCCAATATCGCACAAAAATATAAATAATAAATAAATTCATGACTTTCATTATTCAGTTGAAACAAGTGAAATAAAATAGCCTATATCATAATAAATACATTATAAATACAAGCTGACATTTGCTGACATTATTTCTACATTTTTTATTTTTATTTTTATACCTTGTTTTCTTTATAAAATTTCTATAAACGAATTCGACCCGTCGTAACTCTACATTAACTGTTTTAATTTTAAAATATCCACGTCTCATACTAGCCACCGGTCCTAAGTTTTCTCAAAAATTAAAACTATCGACGTTTTTTGGTCTATTCACATCTCTACGATGAAGTGATCTTACTACGGATACCGTTATGCTATATACAGCAACGAAAATAAAGCGACACCCACTGACATCTATCGATCGCCTTGAACAGCTGTTTGAAAATACTTCACGAAGTTGCCAGTTTATTAGATTTTTTTTGGAAATGAAGAGAATGTAATCTTTCTCGATTTATTATTTCTCTCGTTTTTTTCTCATTTTACTTGTAATGATGTTTAAATTAAATAGTTTTGATAAAATGTTTTGTGGTTATTTAATTTTTACGCATGCGTTGTTATCTCGGTGTGAGTTTGTTTGCGCATGCTGACGCAAGTGCGATAGTGTGAGTGCGAGCGCGGTGAGGGGGTCGCGGTTGCCGGTCGCGCACGCTGCGTGCATTATAGCTAGTACTGCGCGAAGAGCGCCTGTAGTTCGTGATACTAGAGGTGACTGGAACTGTCACACACGAGACTACACCCGGCCACAAAATGTCAAGTAAGCCAGAAAAGTTTAAATAATTCTAAAATCTTTACGTAATCTCCTAAACTCTTTTATTTATTCATAACTTACTTGAAAGAGTAGTAGAACCGGTAAATTAGAGCATGTTTAATAAATTGAATTAGATGTTTTCTAAAACTTATAGGGTAGTTATTTGTACATGTTTTGAAGTTGATTTCTTTAAATGTAACGAACATTTTTGCTTTTAGTCTTACTAACTTTTCTATTATATAAACCTTATCCCCAAATCAAAGTGGGTATCAGTTTAGTATTAAAATTACTAAATGGAAAAGTGTCTTGAGTGACGTGTTTAAATATATTTTTAGATTAATTACAAACATTACAGTTTGCTGAATTATATTATGTACAAAGGAAATGATTTATGGAAGGCAACTTGATGTTGAAGAACATTGAAGTCATGTGCCTTTAGCAATATTTTTAATCGCAAATAAAACGAAACTAACACTGACAAAGTGGTTGTCTTTTGCGCAGTTTCGTAAGTTAATCAGTTTAATAGATTGGCATAATTAAAAAAATAGAATTGAATAAGTATGTAAGAAAGCCGGACAACCTTGAAATATTCTGGTCTAGCATGTGTCCGTATCTTTATTGACCCCACATACGATACGTCAGCTCTACGTTAACAGCAATTGATTGTGTATTGTTCTACCCTACGTTGAATTTCTACCGTATCAAGAGTAAGATCGTAAACAGTGTGTCGTTCGTTATCTACTATGTATAAATACCTACATTCATAAACAGAGCCTATCAGCTATCAACTGAGCGATATTAACTGTCATGTCATTTTTTTTTATCGGTATAGCATATCTCATCTGTAGTTTGTGATGCATTTTTCTCCATATGAGGTCTACAAAAATTATATTCGTGGATCCTATCCAAGTTCCACGATCCCAGAGTAAGACAAAAATGGAAGCTCTTAAGGTTTCTATTGTGGTTTACCATCACTGTACTTGGTGACATAATACAATTATAGGATCGTATTGGTTTTTATGCTTGAGCCTTGTGGCTTGATATCTGATACTGAGTGCGGACCGCAGTCTCATGCGACCCGATTGCGGCTTCATTGGCGCCAGCAAAGTACGATCAGATATATTGTCCTATACTTTTCATATTTCTTTCAGTCCTTCGTATCCAGCGTTGTCTTTGTTTTCCCGAAATAGACATCCCAGAAAGGTTGAATACAGCCATTTGCATAATTCAAATCGTCTATTTCATGTTATCGACGAATTTAAATTCGCAGAACATTTTCCTTGTTTAGTTTTATAGTACAATACCGAGAAAGATTTACGACTGAGTACTAAATGCGGACCCAATGCAGACCAGTTGAACTTTCTCTAAACGACTAGTTTTAGTCGTCGATTTTCACTTTACATACCTGAAAATTCAATAATGTCCCAGTGAAATGCAAGTCAAAGACTTCGCATAGCGTGTGCATCATTAATGCGAACTTGGAAAGTGTGGATTCCTCAAGCAAATTTTCTTCGGCAGCGAGTTTTACGTTAGAATATCTATGTGTGACAATATAAAAAGATGAACACGTCATCATTGCATTCCTTTATTCTGTTAAACGGTCGACTGCCCGCGTGGTTCCATCCCGCCGGACCGGCCGCACCTAAATAGAAACCGCAGGGACATTGCTCCCGACCGCGTCTGATCCTGCCAGCCATCTCAACTCTCGAGTGCCTTGTTGGGGTGCCTTTCGACAACAGAGAATCCTACATATAGATATGCAACTTGTGACCGCCTTAGCCACGCAAACACTTTTAAATGTCCTGCTATATCCCATGTTTATTGCGGCTTTGATGTTTCGGGAAATAAATTGACGGTTAACGATGTTGATAGACCATTAATGTTAAAAAATAAAAAATGTAATGAGCATTTATCTGGCCACCAGAATGTGGCCTCGATCACTGACGGAACTTCCTGAGTTAAAATTAATTTCAGGATTTCATGTTTTACGACTTTGATGATGGGCAGGCATATTTGATACTTTTTAAAAACAAATGAGTTTATTGAGTTTAACTACTTGAAATCCATTCAGAAATTGAACGCAAACAGATAAAGTAGTTACATTGGTGTTTTGCGCACGTGGGGAATGTCCACGCGTCAGTCCCGTCAGTGCACAGTATAAGTTACGTCGGTCGCTAAGACTTATTACAAGTTTAATTGTGGAATACATAGGCGTCGACGGGCTCGACACCAAATATCTAACGCCACACAGTAGTTTTATTTTGAATTTTATTTGTGTCGCGCTATTTCGGAACCGAACGTGCGGCACTTGTCTATTACATGGTGGTATATGTAAAGGCCCACGCAGGCTAGACGAGAGTTATTCCTGTGTATTTAGAGAAATTTGAGTCCACTAACTAGCACCAGTTCTTCTGGCTGTGTTGGCGATTTGTACAACAAGCGCTTTTAAATTAGATTGGAAACAAATGTAATTCAATTAATCTCATGTCACGTCAATATTTTACATTAACAATGACTAGACAATAAATACTGTAACGACCCAACAGACATAATGTCCAAGTCAATTATATGAACACGTGGTGATATTGACACTTGACAGGTAAAGAAATAATAGTGCGCATACGCATCCACGGCGCCAACTCCCGTAGCACGTGCCAACAATATATGTACCCACTAATAAACATATGTGTACGTCTTTCTTGAGAGGAAGAAACTGCGCACTTCCTCATAGCATTTTACGATGACGACGCCTGGCTTGAATAGACAGAAAGCTAAAATATAGATCGACGTAATCCGCCATAATAACGTTTCTCCAGTTATTTTAGATATTTACGTCTTTGGCACCAAAGGCGAATCCAGAAATGCGTGTTCGTAAACTAAACATAAATTTCAAATTTTATAATTTTCGTAAATTAAATTAAGGATACCAATTTATAACCTCCTGCGCAATAGACATGTTGAATGTGTACATGAACATTCATGAGCTTGTCATCTTTGAATGTAGAACATTAAGAAATTATTTTGGCTAGATGTTAATGTAATTTATTAATTTGTGGTTTGATTTATTCTTTTGTTTTACCACGTATATATTACACACCTATCAGTCACACATAGCAATCCATGTTAGTTAAATTTAGTTGATCCTCGCGTGGCAAACTATTATGGCAGATCTCTACAAAATCAAGGAGTGGTGATGATTTTCCCCATTTTTGTTGGCGTTAGGGAGTTATAAGTTCATTGAAATCATTTGTGTAGTCAGGAATCGTGATATACGCCTTATTTTAGCTTTGTTCACTTTTTTTTAATGCTAAATAACCAAAGCACTTTTTACACCATTAGTAGTTTAACAATATCTAAATGATTATTAACCTTCTTCTCGTGTATGCAAATTCCAACGTTTTACTTAATGTTTGCCTGTGACCCAGCCAAAGTTAATACAGCGTTGTTTGAATTGACACCGTGTTGCTCGTTAAAGTGTATTGGTTTCCTCTTACAGTAAAATTATCGTTTGTGTTCAGATCGAGCATGGGTGACTTTAGCCACAAACGACTCGTACGGCCTGGGCGCCCTGGTGCTGGCGCACTCGCTGCGCCGGGTCGGCTCCTCGTACCCGGCCGTGGTGCTCATCACACCAGCCGTCACTGAGCCCATGAGGTATGTCATAACAAATATTGACGAATATTATATTATTTTTATTGACTGTAGGAAAACTGGCCATATACCGGGGCAAATCTGAGAAAAGAAGGGAAGGATCGCAGTGCAGTGGGACACAAATGGCTTATAATGGTAAAGATTTTCAAGAACCATTTTTTTTATTCGCATATGAAGCTTGGCACAAAGATCCAATGATAAAATATTCCTATAATATTTGGCTATTGGTGTACTTGAAAACAAGCTGTAATGCTCAAGATAAGATGTTACTCGTACACGTTTTTGTTGCAATAATTGAGAATTACGATATCTAAAGTGGATATTGCTGCACTATTTTTAGTTAGCACCAAGTAACGACGTTTCTTTGTGATATTGTTTGGCTTAGGCTAGGTTTACAGTACAATTGTACTGGCATGAAGCAAATTGTCTATAACCCACACTCTATTAACCAGGCTTCAATTAATTGCGGTGTGTTCAAGACGTATTTTTATATTATTTGGAATTTGCAATTAAATCCTCAATAATTGAAGCATAAACAAGAATCACGAACGGTGGATCTTACTGAGCGTGGTACGAGATAACGCTTATTTTTAAATTGCGGCTGATTGTATGATTGCCGAAGCACAGTCAGACACTATTATCACTGTGCCATTATATTTGAATTTCAATTTTCAATAAGGTAAATAATTTATGCATCGGTCAATATTAACTCGTCTTGTTTTAACACGTTCGAAACTTGTGTAAAAACTATGTTTCTAGGTAAGTGTGTACTTGTAAAACGGAGCCAATATTGATTCTGTCACGAGCCGGTTCAAGTCAAATGGAAAGTCGTCCAATGACGAGATTAATCTAATCTAAATCTCGAATCTCTCATAAAAGTAAAGATCCACATATTTTAGTAATTATGAATTTTCGTTGCGTGTTCTCAGAGACCGTCTTCGCGCAGTGTTCGCCGAGGTGATCATAGTGGACGTGCTGGACTCCGGCGACGCCGCCCACCTGGCACTGCTACAGCGCCCCGAGCTTGGCATCACTTTCACCAAGATCCACTGCTGGAATCTCACCCAGTACGACAAGTGCGTGTTCCTGGATGCCGACACATTGGTGAGCTTTTTGGCATCAGTCTCAGACGCATCTGGCTTCTCTAAAGTTTAATTAATGAGCGTCCTATAACGCCGACAGCGTTAATCGATTAGTATAAATAAGATCGTACGCCTAATTCGTTTCGTGGCTGTGATTTAGTAAACGGTTTGATGTCCTTATGTCGTCTTCGCTATCAATATTCATTTCAATGTCCAAGTTCGTCCGAAGCGCACCGGATCAGTCAACCGAAAATGTGTAGAGAGGAGGTATATTTTTCGCAATAATAAAGAGCAATTGTAACGTCGTTTGACCAGCGGTTGTTTCAATCAGACCTGCGTTGTAAAAGTGGTGTCAAATGAATGAATGGCCATCATAAACTGTTCGAGTTCGCACTCAGACTTGACAGAAGTGGGTGGGTCCATTAAAATGAATTTAACATTGATGGATAGACACTAGACACTTCTTTAGTTTACTCAGCCAAAATTGCAAATGTTTGGCATTTCGATGTGTGATGTCACAGATGGCCGATGGTACATGTCTCAACAGACGTTGTATCAACATGTATGTTGTAAATTGTTTTTAATTTTCAATTAACGACCGTATGTAAAACTCGTAAATCTATTTCGATCTGTAACTGTTTATGCGATAAGAAAGTCAATGTTACCGGATGTGGACGTTAGTGCAGTAACACGAGATGACGAGACGCATAACCGTGGCCCAAATATTTTGTTCCCGACAAATTTGGATCAGCTCCAATATCTTACACTTTCATTCTTCAGTTTTTTAAGCTTGCGTACCATCGAAAGTGATAACATTCATAGATGAGTATGCATGCTTGCAATCTTTTTATCGATATAATGCAATTGCATAATAATATATTATCGGCAAGGAAATTATTATGAGTGCTTAGGGTCCAATAATAAACAAAGTGATAGCGTCTAGATAGAATCCATTGACTCGCTGAGTTTTTTTATTTATCGCAGGTTATTGTGTCAACTATTTTTTATCCATGTTTAAGATAAAGAGTTCTCGATAAAAATAATAGTCATTTAATGTTCCACACGTGAATCGCAGCAAAGGAAAACTTTTAACGAGATATTTTATATTCATTTATGGAGTAGGCCTACGTATGTAGTCAGTTTCTGTTCTATTTATTTGTTTAGTTAAGACTGGTTTCTCTGAATTCTCTGACTTATTAGTTAAAGGACTCAATATGAAACGACCTGCAAACGCTACCCAGCACTGCGCTGCACTTTTTGTAGCGACTTTCAAGTCGAAGTATGGTTTATGCATATTTTTTCTTTTACATTTGGCTTGGTGTATTGTAGGTAGTCCAAAACAGCGATGAGTTGTTCGACCGCGAGCAGCTCTCTGCGGCTCCCGACGTCGGCTGGCCCGACTGCTTCAACTCCGGAGTGTTCGTGTTCGCGCCCTCCGCTGATACCTTCGCACAGCTCATAACCTTCGCACAGGAACGGGGAAGCTTCGATGGTGAGATCACACTAAAGATTTCAAAATGGAAGGAGGCAGTTGCATAGCAGGGAGACATTTATAGGCTGATAATAATATTATAGAGATTATATTGATATTGCCCATAATATAAATGTAAAATGCTATCGTATTCAATTTACATAAGCCATAAAATCTTCATACATGATTTCCCACGGATATATGAAAAGCAATTTATACAGCTGCTATAAATACAACATGTTTTTATTTAAACTGGCACGTATCTGCATGGCACGCTGAAACGAAATGTGTTTTGTAGAAATTGAAGTTTCTAAGCTAGAGACATTTTGTTGAAGATTTATCAACATATTTCTTTGGTTGTTTTATGACAGGTGGTGACCAAGGTCTGTTGAACTCGTTCTTTTCGGACTGGGCTCATGGTGACATCAACAAGCATTTGCCGTTCATCTATAACGTAACATCTGCGGCCTTCTACTCTTACCTGCCCGCATTAAAACAGTGAGTACTATTTTGGCTGAAAATTATTCATGACTTAAATGGTAGTAGTAGATATTTTTCTCATGAATTTAAAAATATTGTACTATTATTTTAAATTGGTTCATAACGGAGAAAGTGTTTATCTTGCCAGTTTGTTTCGCACGAGCGATATTACCTGATGCATTATGACGCCTGAGATTGACGTTGGCAATCACATACGCATACATAATATGTAACTTTACGCAATGGCAATGTGACTTCGATCGTCTTACGAATAATTTATATATTGAACTGGAAGAATTGTTTGGAAGTTTAAATCCATTTTAGGATAAATTCAGTTCTCCAATTGCTAACTCCCCAAAAATGCGTCTTACAGCTTTGGTCAGAATCTGAAAATTATCCACTTCATTGGCGCCGCTAAGCCGTGGCTCCAGCAGTTTAACTTCGAGTCTGGTTCCGTGGACGCTCCCGATCACATTCGCGGCCTCTTGCAGTTGTGGTGGGACATCTTTGTGGGCCACGTTCACTCCCAGCTCGATACCGGCATGGTAAGCCATTCAACACCTATAAAAATAAAACATACCTCTCCAATTTGACTGTGGGATAATCTTTACTATTTTCAAAAAGCCAAACCTTATACAATTCTCTCTAAAAATATCGGCTATGGTGATCTTGTCAGAACACGAATATGAAAGTGAATTAGACTATAAATAGAATGATATACGTCAAACAATGTTTAGTCATACGTTCGCAGATATGTTTAGGTGTGCAATGAATCGAAATAGATCAAATGAAATCGATATTTCAGCGTCGAATTACAGCAAAAACGATACATTCAATTGTAACCTCAAGATGTCTAAAGTATTGCATATTGCGATTGGGTTAGATATTAATATCCAATATCGTTTACACAATGTTGGAATCGATCCCTCTTAATGTGGTTTTCCCTGACCACAAATATCTCGTGGTGCCTCACGCTGGCCAGTAAGTCGATCCATTGTCATTACGGCCTCCGATCTGAACACTACAACATGTTTTCCAAGCATTCACGGAAGGACTCTAAAGTTGCAGAGGTGAGAACACTTAAACAACTTAAAGCTTTTGTCCTTTCGTTTAGTCTTTCAAACTGTTACATGCGTAGGTAATTTTAATTTACTTTATTGTCTTTTCTGTGTACAGCACCTAATTAAAAACTTTTCAATCCCTGAGTGACTAAATAGCAACTTCCAACCTATAACAATAGCTTGCACTCTAAGCTTGTGCACTGTACTTACTGCTACTTGACGCACTTTGTATGAAGCATTTTTTACCCGTGTGATATCATGTTTCTCCAAAATACTAACATTTTCTATTTTGTTTTATTTACTTGTCTGTTGCTTTTCGCACGGTTTGTTTAATTTCTGTTTGGGCCTGAGTAGATGGTGTTGGTATTTTGGTAGAATACACACCGCGAAACTCAATAAACATACCTTGTTAAATTCATAAATAGAAATAAATTATTAAAAAAGTTTTACTTTTCAAGTTTAATAACGCTTTAGTCCGTAGCTTTTTTGTATGTTTATTCAGTACCGCAAATTAAATAATAAAAACTAATAGTTGTTGCTTGGACAAAGTTTTTGCACTGTGTTGTCGAATAGCTAGTGCGTGAACTTAGTTCAAGTGTTTGTGTGCATGCATACTACTGAGCTGTTTCACTTCAACCGATAGGTTGAGGTGGAGGACACACATGACGTGCCACCAGCATTACCGCTACATGACGTCCGACACCAATTCCGCTATCAGCCCACTCTCGATCCGGAATCAGAATTCGCGTGGCACCATCCCGATGCCCAGACCCAAGAGGATACCTGTGATAAACATGTAGATATAACTGAATTTCACGATCCTTGGAACGTTTATAGAGGAAACATTCCTCCAAATACAGAAGAAACAAATAGTAATTACGAAGAGTTAAGTAGAATAGAAGACCAGGAAGAATTAAGAAAATACGCTTGGGATTATCAGGCTCAAGAACCTCCGTCCACGTATACTGAACAACATTTTAGTCAAGACAAAGAAACCAACAACCAACCAACAAACCAAAATCAAACACATTATACAGATGATTGGCAACATAACCATTTCGAATACAGTCAGGATGAACACAAACATGACGGCCACTGGCATCATGAACATGGCGAACACAATCATGACTGGAGCAACCATGATACTCACCAACATACGCACACACATGACAATCAGATACACAATGTCGGTCACGTACAACACAATGAAACTAATTATTACCATAATTATAAAACACATGAACACACTGAACACCAACACACTAACACGGAGTCGTATATCCCTGATAGTCATCAACTCAATGAAATTTCAGTACACCATATACACATAGATAAAGAAAAGAAACGTAGTCGTCGTAGTCGCAGACTGACTCGCATTGACGTATGTGCTGAGCACGGATATATGAATGGGGATGTCTCAGTGTCTGAAAGCGACGAATACGACGACGTAATGCCTAGGCACCCCTACGATGGATTCTACTTAAGGCACAGAGTTACAATTAACGCTCGTGGAAGAAAAGTATGTTCGCATGAAATACCACCCACTCCATCTCCGTCGCCACCCAGTTCTCCGTCACCAACTAACGATTTTGCAGAGTTTACTGAAGACGAACCCTTGGAATTTAACGACTTGGATTTTCAAGTAAGTTATTATCTGAAACTACCCTTCATGGCGGACCTCAGGTAAAACTTTTTAATTTTAAGTGCTTAATGCGTGAGTGATTTTCCACTTTATGTAAGCCAATTTTGCACATAAGCTTTGCATGCTAATAATACGTAGTTAAGATTTCTTTGCACGTTTTAACTTTTTATTAATATTTACCCGCAGAAATCTTCAAAGTGATGTTTTCTTTTGTCATTTTTAAACTACATAAAATTGACGTCTGTTACAGAGTGGCGTTGCCGGTAACTTGGCGCGAGTGCAGCCTGGCGGCGCAGGCCCGCGTGAGGCTCTTGACGAGCTGACACGTCGCCAGGGATGGGAAGCTGGTAACATTGACTATATGGGCGCAGATTCCTTTGATAACATTTGGGCCAAGATTTCGCAAACCCTGAGCCAGCCACGTACTTCACCTCCAAAGCAGTCTCCTCCTAAGGAACTTGCTCCTCAGCAAGCTCCAGAGCAGGTAGTAGTTCAGTCCGCGGAAGTTGTACAGGAACCAATAGCTGAGAAAGTTGAAGTAGCGAAGGAAGCCGTTCCTGTTGAAAGTGCGGCTCCAGTAGAAGCCGCTCCCGCTTCAGTGGCAGTCGCCCCCGCGCCAGTCCAGGCGGAGGCTCCTGTTGCGCCCGCGGAAGTAGCTGAGGTCCCAGTGCCTGTAGAAGCCGCCGTGCTTGTGGAAGCCCGGGTGGCAGACGTTGAGCCCGCTGCAACTGATGTACCAGTATCAGTTGAAGCAGTTGTTGTTGATGCTGCACCTATTGAAGCCGCACCTGTAGTGCCTGTAACCGTAGAAGCCATAGTCCCCGACGTGCCCGCTACAGTGGAAGCTCTCCCGGCTGTAGAGGATGCTGCGCCCGCCAAGGAGCCTGTTAAGGCAGAGGCACCAAAAGCAGCCGTCGTAGAAGAGCCGGCACAAAAGACTGAATCTCCTGTAGTGAGTGCCGCCGCTCCTAGCGCGGCCGACAGCCCGCCGCTGGCCACCACCCCGTCCAAGGAAGAAGCGCCTGCGGTGCCTGCTGCCAAAAGTGAGTATAAGCACAACGGCGACTGCGCCACCGAAGGTTAACAACAGCTTTGCACTGTCAAATCTCACCGAGTTCATTTGCAGTTTTCAGACTTTTACTAATATGTTATAGATTAGCTGCATCCGTTTTACGTGGTACGGCCCGCAGATGTATGTGAATAGCTTATACGGCCGAAACGTAACTCGATGTGTCCACATGTTTTCTTTTGTGCCGTTTTGTGATGTTTGGTTTTATGTTTATTTTATCAGCATAAGTTTCAAAATTCGTTGTTATTTCACCCAGCTTCCGAGGAGGCAGCACAAGAGACGCGGCTTTGATAGACCAGGTAATACTTATTATTATACTTGGACTCAATGCAACTTCAAACTGCGCTGAATATGGGTTGAGGTGGTGGAGGAATATTTTTAGCTATTAAGCTTATACATTTCGTGAAGTCCATCAATCCTTTACCCAACGTATATGTCACTTTACATCGGATTCATTTTTTGGCTTCTGAAATATATACATTTACTTAATTGAAATTCCTTATTGTTCTCGTAATTCTCAACTAATTTTTCCGTGGATGTTGGGTTGCGTCCAAGTAGACAGCGGGGACGTTTGGACTCAGGCAGCTATTTCTGGAGAAATTATTGCGATTTCTTCCTTTCGTTTTAGTCATGCCAAGATAATTAGCTGAATGAGTTGTTTCTGTGCAGTTGCATCTGTTATGATACGATGCGACTTCGCATGTTTATGTGATGCACTCTCATAGAGATCCTTATAATTCCGATCATTTTGCGCTCTTGACGGAATTGTAACGATCGCTGTAAATGTTTTTGTTTACACATTGCAAGGAACATTATTCAATGCTTTTCATAGTGGCGCACCTTCACGTAGTTGTACCAGTTATCACACAAATGTAATTAATCATTACAACTGTTCCATATTACTTTGACCTAATTACAATTATAATGGCTCGTTCACCTTGCCAAGAACAAAACCCATGAATAAATAATAATCCTTGTAATGTCCATGAAGCTTTGAAACTCCTCTAAACTGACACATTTCTAACTTTCCGCTTGCATCGTTTCGAATAACCTTGTAGCTATGTTTTCCCTCGAATTTGTTCCAGGCGCTAACCGAGCTTGCTCTCTAATGTGAC
This sequence comes from Trichoplusia ni, assembly GCF_003590095.1. Lineage (NCBI taxonomy): Eukaryota > Metazoa > Arthropoda > Insecta > Lepidoptera > Noctuidae > Trichoplusia > Trichoplusia ni. The sequence continues at coordinate 11,010,485 of NC_039485.1, forward strand.
CGCCATACTAACGCCACGTCTAATCGCTCGAGAGAATAAAGGCGGGAATTGGTTGTGTAGCGGAGGAGCGTCGCAAACCCGCGGGGAAGCTGAAGCTGAGTCCCCCCGCCGCCGCCGACCCGCTCCCCACCCCCGACAGCGAGCTCGAGGACGCGGCCGCGCTCGCCAGCGACATCATCGCGCGCGAGCTGCGGGCCGTGGCCGCGCCCACCGTGAGCGCCGCCGAGCCCGCGCCCGCCGCCTCCCCGCCCGCCGCGCTCGAGCCGCGCGCGCTGCACGTCGCGCAGCCCGAGGTGCCCACGCCGCCCGTCGGCGCGCTCTCACTTGCACAGATCGGCGTCAAGGCACCCGCCAAGGGCAAGGCCACCACCGCCGCGCTCATAGAGTCCTCGGTCACGGACACCGCCCAGCCGACGACGCCCGCGTCCTCTTCCACGCCGACTTCGCCAGAGCCCGCCGCGCCTGGCGCACCTGCAGAGGCCGCCACTCCCGCGCAGTCAGCCACTGCCGCCGCGCCCGCGGAGGCTACCGTGCCTTCGGAGCATCCCACACCCGCGGAGCCCTCTGTTCCCGCAGAGCTCCCCAAGCCCGCTACACCAGCAGCGCCGGCTTCTGACCCGCCCAAAAAAAAGGTCGTGAAGAAGGTAGTGAAGAAGGACGCGAGCGGCGCAGACGCGCCCGTGCCGCCGCCCCGCAAAAAGGAAAAGAAGCCCAAAGAGAAATGAGCGACCGCGACGAGCTCCCGATAGTTCCTCTGTGCCATACTCGTAGCCTTTCATCTTATGTTAAATGTCTATTTAATTTTCGAATAATTATGCTTTTTTGTATCGCGTAATTCTTTTTACTCTTAATTATGATAGAAATAATTTTATACTCACTATCACACGGCAAATGTATTGTTTAGTTTGATTTTTATACCTTTACTTTTACTATTATATCATGATTTATTTATGTTTTTAACAGTGATAATCGGTTTTATTGTTCTGAACATTGATCTACCAAAGGACGAGACGTATTTATTGTATTTAAACGAAAGTTTTATGAAATTTTATATTAAAAGTCTATTTTGGATTACTATGACGTAGTTTTTCTTTCCCTGTCTGATCATAGTGTCCTTCTTCGACAGGTCTTACAAGTTTGCCGAAATACCAACCACTTACTACAACACGTAGGGACATTGATATGATTTTCTCTATCATACAGTCATACTTGTCTGAAGTAACACATAGCAGTTTGAAAAAAAAAATGATCCGAACTAGTTAGAGACAACACTTTTGTCTTAGGTTAGGAATGTCAAACAACAAAATTAGTGTTATCATTGCAAACTATTACACACTCATGATACGCACGCATTAGCCACTCGCTCTAGTAATGTAAATAAATTAGGCATGTATTTACATAAATGAATGTATAGACTGGCGGTCAAGTGGCAATGGAAGATAAAGAAAGAATTTGAACGTCGATAACCAAGGTCGTAACGAAAATATTAAAAATAAAAACATTCATTAGAGTTATAATCGTCTGGCCACGTGCAAAATATTGTTCGCCTAAAGGTAGGCTTATCGTGGAATATGAAATGTAAACAGATAAAATTTCTAAAATATGATAAAAAAAACTTCAAAACTAAGCACTCAGCTTATCAGCTTCATATAAGTCAATTCTCAGCACGTACACGGAGACTTCGTCCAAAACAAAAACAAAAGTAAAAATGCAAAAAGGATCTCTCCGGCGGGGAATCGAACCCCGGTCTCCCGCGTGACAGGCGGGGATACTTACCACTATACTACCGAAGATGTGGTAATAGCAAGCGAAATATTGAGTAATTTAACGATAAATTATAAAAGACAACTAAATAACTTAAAAGAACTTATTTATATATATAACAGAACAAAGTTAAACTAGTAATACAAAAAATTGTGATGTTCAGACAGTTTGGTTTTTGGATAGGCTTAGGCGCCATCTATCATCTACGGGAGTATCGACTTCAATCATATTCGTAACAAGAAACCTGTATTCTATCAAGTTCAGTTGTACTTGTTTATGCTGCTCCGTCCACAGATGGCACTGTTCCAACTTTTGTGTAAATAGTCTACTTCCCGCGGAGTTCCCGCAGTTAACTACTTTTCGGCGTGAGAATATTGGATAATGGAAATTTAAAAAAAAAAACATTTTTATAAGTAGGTAAGTACATGAACAGTTAGTCGGTACAACAAAGTAAATGAACCTCATGTATATTTCCAGACTTAAATAAATATATATAAATAAACAAATTATTTGAGAGTTGGTTGTTATGGAGTGCCAAACATGTCAGTACTTAGCTATGTTATCGATGAAATATAGGGCTGTGAATATTGTTGCTTCACTGACATTAACTACTTACATTAATTTGGCAGGTCCATGTCACACTACACGACAGTACCTTAAAAGGTTTTGCAAATAATTTTATTAAGGTTAGAGACTTTAATGGTAAACTCACTATTGTAATTTATTTCTTCGAGGAATAAAAAATCGACATCGGAATATTGAGAGTTCAGATAACCTAAAATATTAGAAAAATTATAATGAAATTCAAAATTAGAACTATTGTTTTTTTTTTAATTAGGTTGCACACTTGACAGAGTTGACAGCCCTATCAGTGATTCGTGAGAGGCGTGTTTCAAACTCGGCGGAGCGGTGAGCGCGCTCTATAATTTCGTACAAAATTGCGAAGAGAAACAAACAAGAACCTTGTTCAGTCGACCGATCTCGTTAAGGTTATGTGCCTTAATTACATTAAGATTTATACAGTAATTCCATGTTTACTCTGTTACTATGTTGGCAAAGTAACAATTTCTTTCAGAGCACGTTATTGACGCATTGGCACAAAGTCGATTATTCATAGCACAAAAAATTATGATCTATTAGAAATTGAGACAACAAATAGGTAGGTATAAGTCTTTTGCATGTATTTCGAATAATTTCGAAAGAGTTACCCATTAAATTATTTACCGAGATAAAATAAAAAAAAAACAATACCTACTTCAAAAATCAAACCTTTCAAGGCATCCATAGTTACATCTCGGCGCCTCGTATGGATGCAAGTGGCAACTGCAGTACCTACACTTTCACAGCCCATCGATCGTAACTCGTTGGTGATTCGAGATCGAGTCTGTTTACACGCTTGTTACTCACACTGAACTTCTCATTATTGAGACGGTGGCTGGCTCGTGGGTGGTCCCACACTGATCATGGACTTCGTTAACACTATCAATTTCATCTGATACTTGAACGCGATGCTTCCTTTACGAATGGTGTGCAGAATGTTGATTGGTATGTGAGATAGATAAAAAATTAAAAACGTTCCTAACAAATAAAAACTATCAGTATCGAATTATGTAATGCGTTAATAATTAATTAACATTTACCTATAAGGAAATATCTTTACCCCGGTTATAGGTTTATTTTAAGTTCTTACGTTTCTTAAGTAGCTTTTGATTCTGATTAACTAATGACATTAGCTACATAACATTTGTTTTTCAAAAATAAAAACACCTGTATTTTTTTAGAGTGAAAATGTACTATTAAATAAACTACTGAAACTACTTTCTGCCAAGAAAAGTTACTTAAAATAAATACCTACCAGGTAGCAATGCACATGCACGCATCCAAAGTAATATTTCACAAAACTAAAAACTCCCACTTCCTAACTTTTAAGTGTTTAACACAATGACAGAGCTTTAAGTATCGCCATCTAGCGTTTAGCTACAGTATTTATTTACAAGTTCTTAATCTATTGCTCTCTCACGTGCACCCTACTTGTTCTCTCGCTCTAACAAAAATATTCGTTGACTAACGCACACACATAGAATTTTACGCTACGATTTACGAAGCGACGCAACACACTAACAACCAGTTTGACAGGAACCGTGGCATGTGGAGGTAGTGCCGCTCGGTTTCGTAAAGTAACATTGATAATATCAATGTTTATAAACAGAATTCGATAAGATACAGAAACTAATACGTCTATTTATGAATAAAATAACAGACTTTTGTACAATAATGTGTTAATTCGCGAGTTTATTTAGTTTTTCTGTGGGATTTGTACGTTTTATTCGAGTGTGTAATCTTGTATCGGCGAGAACTCAGCATCGTTGATTTTGTTGGGACGGTGGATGAAAATGTGAAACAAATGTGTGCTGGTGAACTTTTCGTGGTTATGGACTTGGTGTTGATACTTTGAGACGCTTGTGGAGCTGGATCTGACAGTATGAAGTGTTTGGTGTTCTTGTTGATGTTGCCTGCGTGCCTGGCACATCTCAATGTTTATCTCAGCAGCGCCGAAGTGTGGAGGTTATTGGGTAAGTCGACCAGACATTTATTATTATTGTTCGATTACGCTATTATCGTTCACTGCACACCTATGCAAGTATTATCTTTGTTATCAGTTGATAAGATAGTTTTGCACAGGTTACAAAAATGCCCCAAAAATGTAAATTGAATTACTAACGGATGGGTAGACGGCACCAAATAAAAATAAAATTGAAATGTATGAATGTTCAACAATTTTGCAAGCAGGGTAGGTCTATTGTAAATACCGTACATTATAAATATTAATGTTTAGGGTATTTAGTACGTACATATAGGTATTACGCATGTTATGATATTATAAAAAGAGATATCGGTAAAAAAATCGAAGTAGGAATGGAGTTGCAGAGAAGATTAACTATGCCCAATAGGCAATATAAAACAATCGTATGCTAGATACATAGATATTTAACCTAGATTACAAGGACTTACTTTTTATCTAGATATAACCGATTATTATAATATTTTCAATAACTTATCTTAGTTAAAAAATAGAAATCGCTATCAACACACTATCGCATTTATATCGCTAAATAGGTGCCTAATTAGGGATTTGCTAGACATAATTAGAACTAAATAATAAATCTCTTTTAATCCATAATCTTCAGTTTAATCTATTGGATAAACTGCCGTAATTAGTTCTTAGAATATCAGGTGTATGCGAGAACCTTGAAATTATTAAAATACTTATTTTCAAATATCGCGTCAATCAATTACTCGAAACAAATACTTTATACAATTTGGGTGTAAAAATACATAAGGACATGACAGACCGATAATGTTGAGCCCATAAACAATATGACGTTATCATAACATTCAGAACCTTACTAAAACTCTACTGTTCTTTATTTTTTTTTAATACTTCTCATTCGAAAATCAAACATTTTACTTACCTGGATTAATTTGTCCAACATACCGTTTTGTATCATTGTTTATAATATGTAGAGATGAACTTAACCCTACTAGCCTAGAAATTATACAATAGATTAACTTACATAGCATAACATCGTAAATCATTAATATTAGTCTTCGTTGTTTGGTGTACGAAACAAAGGTCGAAATGTATTATTACTTTTAACACAACTTTAAATAGTAAAAAATCGTCTCATCTAAGGCTTATTTTTAATATTCTTAACTAGGGGTGAACGTGAATCGTATTGCGGGCCATCTCTGTACTAAGTTAATCGCATTAACTGAAATTAACTGTAAGCTTATTTTTTAGTAACGGTAAAACTGTCGGTCTCATCTAAAACATTATTAAATATGCTCCGGGAACATTGTTTCTACGATGAGGGCGATAATCCCACGATTTTAATTAGACGAACGTCACAACTAATACCTTTGTACTTGTCATTTATGTTTGAGGTAAGCTAGAGTGACATCTCTGAAAGGGCCCGTGCGCGCGCGCAGGTAATGGGCTCAGCGTAGTGACGCTCTCTATAATAAGCAGCTTTTTTTGTCCCACTCTATTGTACTAACCTGACCGAGACTGCGTGCAATCCATCTTTGTCAACGACTAAAGCATCTGCCTTTTATTCTTGCCTAAAAATTAGAATCATAATGAACAATATAAGGACCAAACGGGACCTTCTCTTTCCTAACGTGATAAATAGGTTACTTAACTTGACGAAAACTTAAACGGTTTCTGGACAAATTGGGCAGTAAATTATAATAAATGTATGTTAATTTAAAATTACCTAACGTAGAACAAACATGTGAGCTGTTAGGAACGGCACCGAGCCATTACCTCCATACATAGCGACAGATAATTTATTTTAACGATAATAACATAAAAATTAACATATCACATATCTTTATGTGTTATCTGGGAAATCTTCCATGGTGCCGGGCGGGTGGTGTATCGAGCGGTTCGATCGGCCCAGCGGGAACATGCACGTTATTTATTTCTCATGACATTTATGGACATTCTATGAACCAACGCCAATAAACTCGATGCCTGAAATGCGTAATCTGATGCTCTGTGACAAATATTTTATCTCGTATTGATTAAAAACTACCTTCGCAGAACTTAATTTTATTTGCCTAGGCGATTATGAATATAAAAGTTATTGAACGCCCACACGAGTGAACTTCCGACGGAGAATACAAATTAATAGGTTTAAATGTATAATTTATTATTCGTAGTTACAAATATAAATATCGCTGACTAGTTATTGAAAATAAAGGAATGGGTAGTATAAATAAAGTGGAAATATGATAGCAGTGTCCAATGCTTCTTGTTAGCCCGGCACTCGGACCAGGGCCGGGAGAGGCGGTATCAGACGACAGGATAGTTTATGGTCACCAGTTATCGTTCATCTGTATTCTGTACCAACTTACGAAGCAACTAACATCCAAGTCTTACGAGTCCAGCGTAAAAAGACTCTAAACCTTATTGACTTATTGTTTTAACGAAGCCCCGTTGTAAATTACTTTTTTCTAACACAATTACTCTTTGTAAATCAGGCTGCAAGGTTGGAGTGGACAAATGCAGACAATAAAAATAAACAAAAGAACAATGTTTTGTAAGTCGCTCAAATCCTACAAATTGGACCATTATTTGTTTCTGTGGAAAGGTGGCTGCACCCATTGTTCTGCACGCAGCCCCCACGTAGGCGCGAACCTATAATATTTCCTTGCTTCCTTGCTTGATGCAGCCGAGATAATACCAACTCGTTACTTATAATGCTGGCTTATTGGAAAGTTTGGTTTGCCACGAGAGGAAAAGTAATTTTGCGGTGATATAAAGCAAAGCAAAATAAAATGAGAACAGCTGGACTGATTACTGTAATCATATTTTCTGTAACCGCACAAATTTTGCTTGATTACGTCACGTAAAAAGTCTCTAACGGTATATGCTCTATAAAATAGGCGAATGCAGAAAAATATCTAGGTACAAGGTGTTGAATTTCTTCATCCGACGAATGTAAAAATATCTTGTAGCGTCGTCTTGGGTTTCACGGTTGGAGCTGTGGTAAGCACATAACAAAAAATCTTGAGTAACTTGATACTTAAATACAGTATAAGATTCCATCTAGTCACCGTAACCCCCTCACACGGTAACATAATTGTTCATTTTGAACAATAACAGATGCAAGACTTATTATATAAAATTTTGTAGGAAACTTTATCTAGACGTATTTATATTGGTGGCCGTGGATTTAAAATTTCGTTTGTTTTCGTCACGTTTCCGGCGTGTTATCTAACTTTGTTATCTAAAGGACGATCTTTTCTTAGACCTATACCAATATTATCAGTGCCACGTACACTTAACTCACCTACGTGTAAATCGTCACAAACCAGAGCTTATCCGTCGCATCCGGGCAATCATATCTGCAGATAACATTTCTTCTGCCACTCAGGTACAAAAGCGACAATAGAACGAATAAAAACATTTCGAAATAGACATTGTTATTTTAATAAATACTATTAATGCTGCATTCAGCGCGCACCATTCGGATCTCGTCCCCCTAAAACGGAGACGTCGTTTAGAGAATTAACAATGAAATATTTCAATAAACAGCCAACGACGGCGCAATATAAATATGGGCTCGCGTCCTTCTCGAAACTATTCTTTATGTAAATACAGTTGACACTCGGGATGATGTGGAGTGGGCCCTAAATAAATTTAATTTCATGGATGGTTGGATAGTAGTTTTTAATCTGTGGGGGTGTGATGTGTCTCCTGTGCAGGTGCGGCTTAGTCGAAACACGGTAAGCTGACGTGATCAGAATGAGGCGGGGTTAATTACTGAATGCATTTTGAGCATGTATCACAGTGCTTTGACGCATTGTGAGGTGAATATCGAGATAGGTATATCTATCACAGCTATGACATGGTATAACATCGTTAATCAAGGTATTGAAAAGACATTACCACTAAACTACGGACGATTTATTTTGGAGTGCATACATGCTGGTTGTATGGGAGGTTAATTTAAAAGCAATTATGAAGCCCCTGTCGACGCGCACTGGATAGCAGAAATAGAATTAGGTGCGCACGTAGTGCAAGCCGCGGGCGACAGACGGAGTACTCGGCTAGTACCGCGCTAGTACCACGCTGGTACCTATGCAGTGTGTGCTCTACATGAATATGCATCTCGTTATTTTCAATTACGCTTGACGTCGGCTTAGCTTTAATCGTTTAAGCCCCGCAATCCATAGTCGTCACCTCATGCAATTTTAATGATTAGTCATTGTCATAGCTTTATTAAATGCATGTTGGTTTGCCATTCATTACACTGTTCGGATCTGAAATTCAAATTAAATGCAATGACAGTGTAATTATATGTTAGTTTTGTGCTAAGCTCCGCTTTCTTAATTGTTGAATGCTAATGTCTATTCGCTATTCATATTCAATTGTTTTTGTAACGAATAAATAATATAGGGTATACTAGCATAAGTAACGCTCTCTTCACGTTTGTTAGTTATTCTGATAATTTGAACAACAAGAAAACCTTCGTCGTCTTTATATCTGTAGAGGATGATCGATATAGCGTGGGCGATCCATTATTTTCCAAGTAAGGTGTAGTTTTTGTTCGAAAAGCTATGACAGAGAAGAACGTATGACAATACACCTTATACAATTTGAAGCCTTTGCAGAGTCGTCTGATATAAGGTTATGTGTAGTAACAAAACCTATTGATACGTAACTACATTGTCCTACTTTTAATATTAGCTATAAAAAGAAAGAGATGAAACATTCGCAAAGCACCAAAAAGGATTTATGCGAGCTAGCTTCCTTCTTTGTTTCAAAAACTTTAAAATCAACAGCTAACAAAACCTTTATAAATAACGTTTAACAGTTTGTAGGGTTCCTAAAGCTTTTTTTTGTCCAGCAATCTTGTTAGTGGTTCCTAAGCTTGTGTAAGTCTTTACAACAATCAGTCAAGTCACTGCGGTTTGCTAGCGATTTACGATCGACGTTTGCAGATACAAACTTAGTTGTTGTACGAATATGAACTTTTGCAGAAGAAAGTCTTTGGACAAATAGTTACTATTGAGCGTACTAAAATTGTAGAGACTACGTTAGTAATAAAATACCTATATACAGTATGTATGAGAAACCCTGCCCGATCCTTGAAGGTGAACAGGGTGCAAAAAAGATTGAAGAAAATCTAGGTCTGCATGTTATAACAATAACATCATAACATCAAAATATAGTTCGTAAGCACGGAGTTCTTCAGAATTTTAAAAATTTATTATTTTTTTCCAGGAAAATTGTTTTATTTCCAAGGAAAAATCACAAGTACTTAATCATTTCACTCTACTCTCGAACCCCTTATTGTCAGGGCAGGTTTTTTTAATACACATTGTATATTTTAATTCAAGCTTCAATAGCTATAATCTACACTGATGTAAAATAATTTCGATCTTTTTCCTTTAAGTACAGAAGATTAACAACCCTAACCATTTTTGGGAAGTAGTAGAACTATTAATTACTATTAATACGCAAGGACTTTACAATTACAATGGCGCTAAATGAATATTCCATACATAAGTAAACAATAATATTTAAACACTTGTTTGTCTAACATATTATAATAACATGAACATTAAACAGTCCTGAGAACAAACGCTTTAATTACATTTATCAAGTAATTGTTCAAACATTACAATAATAGAGTTTACATTAATATCTGACCTATCACTTGAATACTGATATTATTATCAATTCGCATTACATTCCTCGCCTGACGCGTTTATTACGCAGTGTCCATTAAACTATGCTAACTAAACAATGCGAACCCGCACGTGCACTATAACTATAAACTCCTAACATATCATAGAAACTCGATTGTTCAGCGGTAGAGAGGGATGGAGCTACGTAACAGATAGTCATTTCTCCTTTACTGAGAGAGCTATGTCAATGCCAATAGAAATGCTATGGCCGTGTTATTTTCTCACCACTAAAGTGTTCTACTTTTTGTCCTAGTCGCCAGATATGTTTACAAGGTGCAAGACATCTCGTTATGTAGATCGCGCAATTTCCACATATTTTTATGACGCTGAAGTTACTTTTTTGCCCAAGTTTTTGTTATGAATTTCGTGTGGGTATGAGTTTAACACATTTCGAAATGTTAATTGTTTACTTTGTTAATGTCAGCTGCTGTTTTTAAGGCAATTAATTAGTATATCATTAATATAGAATACCAAGTTGCAAAAAGTTATTAATATTATTTGATGACTATTTTGATCGATTACAGCATTTATTAGAACTAAAATATCCAAGTAACTACACAAATGTAAACCGTGAAATGTTTTACGTCCATAGTGACAACTTGGCAATGTATCCAGGTCAGTCGACGGCTGAATAAATAGATCTTTTATAAATAACACGTAACAGCGGTATTAAAAGACCGGGAGAAGGCACGGCCAATTTGTTCCCTGTCCGTGTTCACTCAATTGGCCAATAATAAGGAAAAACGAAGTCTTTCTCACATTTTTACACTCAAATGTCAAGGTTAAAGTTCGTCCCTCGTCTACAAAGATTACTTTCTAAATCGTATCGTTTCATCTCACTTGTATCATAAAATACCACAAATAAATCTAAGAGCTGATGCAAATCTAAAAAACAGGCGAGAAACTAAAAATGTGTAGAAAGCTCAACCGACCGTTGAACTGACATTGAAAAATCTTTATGCTGTACGTGAACATATCGCGTGGAAAGATCAACGTTCTAAAATTACTTTTCTCCACGTGATCGATAGTTGAACATATTCAAAATAATGGTTTCGGGCGTTGGCGAGGGTCGAGCTCTCAATCACACCTCGGTTTGTGCCGGCTAGGCAATTTGCCCGAATGGATGGAGATGTCAACGCAACAAAAAGCTTCGATCGATCAACGATGCTGCGCTGACGCATGTGTCGCGCCGGTTTTGTGCAACCTTCTACTTACATAACTTTGTTAGAAGTTTTTTTTTATTTTATTATATTGAAAAGTTGCCCCGTTTTTTTTCATTGTATTCCGAATAAAAAATGAATTTTATTGAATAGCTATTGATTAACTTCGAAAGCTTTTGAAACCGGCGTGAAAACTGTTTAATATTCTAGAAACTGCGCCAGTAGCCAGACGTAGGTTTAAATATGAAGAGTACTGCATGTTGCAGTAGCATAGGTTGTGCAATTGAACAGATAGAGAGGGGTCAGAAGTTATGCGACCCTCGGGCCTCGAGCTGGCGAGCGCGCACCGACGAGCCGTCACGTCGTGTCCGTCAGCTGCCAGCGATGACGAGCCTGCACTGAACCCAGTATAAGCTCAGTTTAAAATCTGACAGTTCTCCGACCATGATAGATGATATACGTGCGTGTGGAATGTGCCCCAACCGAAATAGCAACCGACTCGACATGGACACTCGTTAACGTTTTAGCTAATGACATTACGGGCTTAGTTTTGTTTTTGTTCGGCTATTAAAGATGAGCTGTATGTTTGTTTTCAGGCCGAGGATTACCGACGTTGACCTATAATCTCCTGTCCATAGTTAATAGCTCACGAAGGAAGTATCTCGCTGCGCGACAGAGCCACGAGCACAATATTAGAACTCCCGTTGCGGTGGCACACGACTATTATTTTATATTTCCTTTGTGTGCGACGTGAGCTCAAAAATGTGCCATTAGGGATAATACTGTGACAACTTAGTTGGCTACGCTGCGTAATTGAATAGGCGTCCGGGAGCCGGCACGCGTCCGCGCTCTGCTTTATGAGAATATGTGCAAGTAAATGTGTCTAATGTAATGTGCTATTACGCGTGCTAAGGCTCATTATTAAACAAATCAAAGCCGGTATTATCTTTCTACAGACACTTCGCGCCATAAAAGCTCCAGTGTTGTAATGCTTTCGCGTCTCTAGCACATTATTTAAATTGGATGATGCACTCAGGCGTAGTGTGAAGGACATTTACAAGAAATGTTACAATTTCACACCTCAGTATTAAGCTTGACAGTTGCTCCCTAATTGATATACAGATTTGCATTTACAGCAAACTAATCCACGATCAAGCGTAAATGGCATGAGCCGGAGTTCTTAGTCATTGGATATTTATAATACATAGTATATTAGGGTAAGGAAGTAAGGACCACACACACGTGTCGGTGGGCAGACGAGCGCAAACACGCCCGGCGTCGTGTCCGGCCATACCTGCCTCTCCCAGCTTCTGTTTATGTGTACACACCCGCTTAGCTAAGCGCAGTGCTAATCAGTTCTAAACACACCACCACTATCATTATGAAACTCCATTCTTTCCCTAGTTAACAACGATAAGTCTAAAGTACCTACTTTCACAGATCACAAGTACTCATTATGTTTAAACATTCAATCAAAATGTGTACCTTTACATTCAAATGCTTTTTCTTTTAACAGTGTTTTTGTTGGCAAAATATTTGTGTTACAAGTCATATAACCGTAATTAAGGACCGTGAAATATGGTCCCACTCAATTGTGTCGTAGTTTCGTGACAATACTGTATTTACGGAGAAGGACCGAAAATAAACAAACATCGCGTACAATCGGACGAATAAATATGGTGGCACAATGCACGGGCCAGCACGTCATAATAAGGCAGTGGCTTTTGTACGGCCGGCTGTAAATCATACAGTCCTTTGAAGAGAATGGCACACCATAAATAATGCCCCAAAATTCGGCTGCGATGCTCTCCACCGGGACATTTTTGTTGCCCGTGAAGAGAATTCTAATGGCGAAACAAATTAATCAATGGGGTCGCGGCATTATAAATATTTTTTGCCACAAGTTCCATTGTTATAAATGTTTATGACTGTCGATATAGCCCTAAACGTTTTGCCACGGGAAGGTACTTTTTTATACCACCAATACTATAAAAATATAGCTAGTTATTATAACTTACGGAGTAAACAATGAAAGCTCAGTTCCTTAATGTGGTAATTGTTTCGATTTAATAACGTTACGCTTAAAATTAAAACCGGAGTCGTAAATATTGAACTGCAGCCACTTGAGATTTTTATGGGTTCGTAAGAAAGTAATTAAAGTTGAGCATTATGATAGTATTGAAGAATTTAACGCGGTCGACGTTGTTACGACTCAACTGAGCTTTAATGGTTCAGTGCACCCCTGAATAAACAAGGCTATTCGAAGTTAAATTTGCTTGCACCGGATATGGCTGCCACTCGAACACATCCATCATGTGGACGTCTAAATGAAGACTTGGTCAACGGTACACCGGCACTTGAGAAGTTGAGACTTGCCTCAACCAACACTAACAATGAATAAAGAAATTCTTACTCCGTCGCCATGAGGATGTGGTCGCCTCACCTGATTTTATGATCAGTAAATCTTTCCGGTTATGAGCTCCTAAATAATAACATTTTATAGGCCCCCGTCGAAGAATTGACGAATGAACACTTACGTTTTATCGAAGTGTCCTGGATTTATGTTTTCCAATGAAGTTCTAACTTTATGTCTTTTCTTTGAAATTCTATGGTTTTTAACCACAAAAGAAAATGTGATTATTTATTTAACTTATGTGTTATCTAAGGGTCGACCACCAAGGTAGTTTGGCAGCACAGCGGGCATTAGCATCTAATCTTTGCATAACAATATACTGTCATGTGTCTGTTTTGCCTTTCAGTTTGTTTAGACACAACTCTTGACCATCGCATGACAAAGATTTATTTAGACAGTAAATCTTTACATGTCTCGAAGTGAATTCTTATGTTTCTCAGCATGGCGTAGGGATGGGTCGAGTCATGGTGTTCCTGTTAGGCCTGGCCCCCCGCGGTGTAGAGCCCGCTGCGGGGACCCGTATGTCCCGAAATTTACATTCTGACTTTGACGGGAACAAGGGTTACATTGTAATATGTTCAGACGTTCTATCACTCGACTAGATGACACCTAAACTTTTTTGAATCAATAAATGCAGACAGACAAATTTGTCAATGTGGTCCCTGGAGAGTGGAGAACGACCCTGTCTTATTGTCCTACAGATTTGTTTACTTTTAAATCCCAAACTGGTTATTGTGTCCAATGTTTATTTTATTAACAAACTAAATATACATTCACCGTTCACCTCGATCAACCGACGTTACTGAATCATTTATTTTCATTACCCTATGTTTTTTTTAAACAGGGTTTTATTTAAAGCATGCTGTAAATTTTTACGTTTATTTGTCAGTTAATTTACTATCAGTTAATATATGTAAATATATTAGAATGATAAAATAAACGGACTCTTTATGACCTCTGGATGAAAACATTGGTTTGTGGAGTTACGTTAGTCAAACATCGTGACACCCTCGCGGGCGTTGAACGGTAGAAGTTGTTGAATAAGAAAATACACTTTTGGGAAGCAGTCCGTACAAATATTGGTTGAATCCGTTCGGAGGTGCGCCTAGACCAATATTTGATGACTAGTGGTCGTTATTACTAGCTAAAGGTGGTACTACGATAAAATTGTTGTTCTCCCCAATGTGGTAATGTTTTAGAAATCTCAAATAAAACCGGACTGAAAGGAAAGTGTCAATGAAATTTTATTGGATTATTCCAAGAAAATTAGAGCATTCGAATTTATTTATCGTTCTTTTTTATTAGGGGCGTTTGTAATACTCATTTCCTTAATTCTTAATGTCGCCCGGTACGATTACGTCGACGTTCTGGTTAAACTTTATTTCTGTCTGAGTTAGTTCGGAGCAATCGTACGTATTAATGGCAGTAATGGGAGACTGCGTTTATTTAACCGCTCGTAACTCGAGTCGTTACGACCGTGTGTGGACTTTTAAAAGATAACTATACAACCACAGAAACTTATTTCCTCACCTCATCCGTCAATTTGGTTCGCCTTTAAGATTGATGAGTTTTCTGGTGTTGAAATAATAACTGAAATATAAAATTCTTGTAAGTTTTACTAGCTGCCTTAATTTATTACGTTACAGAACAATAAATGAAAGACTATAATAGTGTATTATTAAGCAAATGTGAAACTCTTAATCTCAGTCGATCAAAAGTCCTGAAATATGTACAAGTTAGTTTGAAGAGGTTTAAAGCTAACGAGGTATGCTGGGTTGCTAGGTTAATTGTGTCTGTCGACGTATCGTGAATCTCGTGTGCTGAGCCCACATTACCATGTACGAGTGTCCCACTGCCTTCTGATTGCATCGCACAACGTCGTGATCTGGGAAATGTTCACCTCGGCTTTACGGTCACGTTTCTACCTGGACCAAAAAAAAACACATAAAACCCATGCAAATAATGTGCTATAAAAGTCAATACAGATTTACTGACGCAGCTGCATTTTATACAAATGTTACGCGTTATGTATAAATTATGGAAACGATGTCTGTGTACATCTCGTGCTAGAGACGTGTCGTGTTGGTAATAAAGAGGAATGCAAGTACGCGAGCTAATGTGAGCGAGGTGCGCGCTCACCTCGCTTTTTACAAATGCAAATTCAATTCAGCGCTGAAATATCTGCGGGAATATTTCGTATAAAAATGTTTACTCTTTTAAGCTTTATGATTTCGCTTACCACGTCTAAGTGCAGCAGGGTTGCGCCAAAGATTAATTTTGAGTGTATGCTAATACTTCTCTCCACACTCACCCACGGGTGCTCTAATCAAATTGTGCGGTTTCTTAAGGTTGTTAGGGTCGCCGGTTACCATTAGACCCGCTCGCTTTAGTTTGGAGGATCAGATAATTCACAAGAGACTGTTCAGACTGGACCGCTCTACATGTTCCCTCATTAACGTTTCGATTCGTTTCTTTCTTTTGTCCACTTCGATTGCTCGAACTTCTATTTTTCCTGCTCATTTAAAAATCTACGGCATTTGTTTTACTTTTTACATAAACCAAGCAGCCGTTACTCGGTTTTTATTTTCGTTTGTAAAACGCTTTCTTGCTGTTGTTTTTCGAACGCTACCGTTTTTAACTGATCGTAGTTTGCAGTCTTGCGTGGTATGCTCGCCATTTTATATTTTATTTTCATTCTACGTTTTCGTGACTCGACGACTTTAAATTAGTTAAAGATAATAACATAATATGTCGTGTCGACGGCGAGGGTTTCGATAGAACCGGTAGCAAGTTTAAAAGTGGTCCGTCTAATTGTAGCGGGCAACCAGGTGGAATAAAGTTCGGTCTCGCCCGAAGGCTTTAAAAAAAGAATGAGAGGCGTGGCCGAGATGCTGTTTGTTTTCGAGTCGACTTTAATCGACGCCGAAACTGAATCTCCCTCGGTTAGGATCCTTAATTCTGATTTATAGACACCGCATGCTGTTATTATAAAGTTATGGTTACATCTCCCGCAACGGGTGAATTCCCCTTGACGTTCCCAAGTCATAATATCAATTAACTCATTCATAATTCTTCATTAAACTTGTTAATTAAAAAATAAACTCTTCTTTTGATGTAAAATAATAGTTTTTATATTGCTATAATGAGGCAAGAGTTTTGCAGTTACACTAGTTGTGGTTAAAACGAAATTTAGTAGCAGATATCATGACGATTTGTGTGCTAACGACAATGGAGTTAAACGTAAATCTCTAACCACGTTTTGAGATACCAGATACGGGGCCTTAGTTATTACTGTGGGCATTTCTAGGAATAAACGTTGCTTGTTAGTTATACCTTGAAGCAACATTAAATAAATAATAAATAAATAAATGCGGACAACATCACATACATTGTTCTGAACCCAAAGTAAGTTGCTGAAGCACTTGTGTTATGTAATTCAGATACAACGAAGGTACCACAAACACCCAGACCCGAGACAATGCAGAAAATGTGAATTTTTACATTGACCCGACCGGGGATCGAACCCGGGACCTCAGAGCTAGCGACACCTTGAAACCGGTGCGTACGCCACTCGACCACGGAGGTCGTCAACATTGAAACGGGATGGGCTTGTAGAAGGTGACTTGGACAGATTGTCGGCAATTGAAACCCGGTCGGTTATCCGAGTGTTTGCCGGGATAATACAAGCAATCCATCTTGCAGCCAACACTCGATGATGGATCTGAGATGGAGATCACGACTCGTCTCTTTGTTGTTTTGTTTTGTTGATAAACGCCTCGCGCCGCTTATTCCGCCTTATTAGAACCTTGTTACGTTTGAAAGGCCCTTTTCTAAAGTTAATTGGTTCTTGCGTTGTTATTTATCTATTCTATTTCACAATGTCTTGATCGCGCTAGATATGTGGACACGTGAGACTCTAAGCGTGTCTTCTTAACGATATAATAACACCAACGTATTGAAAATTTTATGGACATTAAGCCAGCCTGTTTTTAGATCAAGCCTGTATGTATCCAGTATTGTAAATATTTCGACGGTTGCTCAATGAATACTTTACTTGAATCATGAAGTCGATAACCATCGAATTTAAGTGTGTTAATGTTTATCGAAATATTGGAATCTGAGTGTGTACTATAAAGATGAGCACGAGGTAGGCGATGCGTAGGCTTGAAATGCTTATGGGAGATAACATCATCTTGCGTCGTATCACGGGGTGTCTCCTTAGCTTTCACCAGTGCGTCAGCAATGCCCAATGGGCGCGTGTTGTGACAGCCTCCCACGATAAACTCCATGTTTATATGCGCGCGCGCCGGCCGCCATGTTTGTTTTATCTCGATCCGCTGCGCGTCCGTGTTAATAAATGTCTCGTATTGGAAAAAAAACTTATCTTCCTTTTTTATTCAATATTTTTATGTTCCCTGTATGTTTTATTTAGACATCGAATATTATTAATAATGGATCCTTCGGGTTGTTAGATCAAAATTTTAGATGTAGGTACTGTGCAGGCGTTTTTATGTATTGTTTTTTTGTAGTACAGTTGTGTGGGTCTCATTTTTATTAGGGTTAGAACAAGGGACGATACGTGTTGGTGTATTTTATATTCAAAACAGATGTTATCCTGCGACGATGGCTGGGAAATTAATTGAATTTGTTTTGTTTGTTATTCGATTCGAATCACGCGCATATTAAACATTCCCACATTTGAATTTAACTGGCTACTAACGTTACACGGCTGTTGGATAATATCCATCACGTTGGTAATCTAGCTGGTTAATATTCAAGCATGTCGTCCGTAATGGCAGGCTCGACTGATATAAAACCGATCATTTGTAGTTAGTGTTGATTGCCTAATCTTGTTCTGGTCTGTTGGGCATCAACACGGCTTGTTAGTGAGGGGCATATCCAATTTGTGATCGGAGTGACGAGCATTGTCGCTGTGCCCGGAAACTGTCCCGAGACGGAAGGCGTGGAAAACCGTGTAATTAAATAGCTAAATAGCCCCATCCTCTACACTAGCTGACGTCAGACGTGACTCTCAGTAGCTGTCGTTATTTCAAGCTGATTAGGCATGTTAGTACCAGCAAATAAAATCATACATGTAAGTAACAAAAACTGTTGCATGTAGGTGTATATTATGAATTTTGAATAACCGGCACTAAACACACGTTTACCATCTGCTTTAAAATTTTGATATTCACAATTCGTTTTATCAGAAACGAGATGAGAAATATACAAGGGTACCGGAGGGCAGGCTTCGCTACACCCACCTTTTATAAGTTTTACTCTTTTTGCCCATTGTTTACTTTACGGGCGATGTTTCAAATTTTATGATTTCCATTATGACTGACGGCGGCGGCGTAGGTTTAAATTATATTCTGAACGGTTGCCAAGTCGATAACTCCAGGTCGTGTGCGATTCTTTTCGATTGCCTTCAATTTATGTGATGGGATCCCGCGTTCAATTACCTTTTTTAAAAGCGTTCCTTCGCCGTGCTTTAACGCTTGAAATATAATTCCTCGTGCTTCAGGTTTCCAAGTGTATATGATACGATACGTAGGTGTTCGCTGGGTGTAAACAGGGCAGGTTAAGCACGCCGGCTGGCGTCGACGCTCGTTTTGAGAGCCCTCGTCGAGAGCACTCCACAAACTGCTCTCTTCAAGCCTTCGCCCAACAGACGATTTTTTAAACTGCCCGTAGGTATTGTTTTAGTTCCTTCCATTTTATTTTTTATTTAAACAACAGACGCACACTTGGTGTCAAAATGTCAGAATAGTATTTGCCCATTCTGTGTAATATTTTCCTCCTACCGAGCGTTATAACCTTTCTAAGTTCCAAAGTAAACATTCACCGCCGCCGTCGTGCTTCTGTCCCATACATCGCTTGTGTTAGTACAAATCCACGACATAATACAGTGTAGCGGTCGGATAATATTTGATGAGCGTTATTTGACAAGCGTGTTCGTGTGTTTTGTTATTGGACACCTCCACTCCGCACACAGTTTCTATTTGAACTGCCCTGACACAAACTAATGGGAGTTTTCAGGAACTCGGTGGCCCTTCTTTGAGTACAGCTGTTTGTTTGTACATCTGACGATACGAGAGATTTTCCCAAATACATGATAACACCCGTAGCGGACAGTAATTCGAACGCAGATCTAATCTGACTGCGATAAGAAAAAAATAAATCATATCGGACGATAAGGCATCGATTTTTACGGCAGGAGCTACCGTGCGATAACCTTTTCTGAAGGTTTGTAGTAATCTGACAGATAAGCCCGAGAAATTCGTTGTCGTGTGTATTTGGTGCACGTGGACTGACTCGGTAATTTGGATATAAACGATACAAGACACAAATTCATGGAGGGGTTGGTTATAATCTCGCAACATTTACAAACACGTCACGACCACGTTCGTGCTTAGTTTTTTCTAGTTGACTGCGAGTTGTTTGTCACACAGCACTGGCACTCGAGCTGCCGAGTGAAATGGGTACCTTTTTTGTATGAGGTTCATGTTTCGTTTTGAGCTGTAGAGAGAGGCAATTTAATCTTTCAGCGTTGCTATTAGAGCATTTCTCGGAGCGATAGCTGTTCTTGGAGTTCTAGTTGCGGTTTTTGTGGTCCGCAGGCTAACACGCCGGCCGGGCGCGTAACATGGTCACGACTTCTTGTGGGGAGCGCTGTGCTCGCATAACTAGACAAACATTAGCTCGATACAAAGTGGATACATTTGGAATATGTATTGTGACTTCATTACCCCAGTATTTCAGATTGAAGAAAAGAGAGTTTATCTAGCGACTGATCAAAAATCTCAATACTGGTAGAGCTTTATCAAAACTAAAATGTGATAGGAAAAAAATTATAATTTAGAAGTAGTAGTAGTAGTAGAAGTAGTAGTAGAAGTAGGACTATTCAAATGGTTTTAGCAATGTTTTCTTTGCCCGTATCTTCGTCTTTTGCGATGCATAAACAAGAAGCGCGAGTTAGATCTTCCTTCCTATGTAACGTTAAATGTTTACCTATTCGCGATATAATTCAGCGACAGGTGGGTTCTGTGTGTAGCAGCACTCGTAGATCCGTCGTCGCAACACTCGCGCTCAGCTGATCGTAAACACTCCATGTTTATTTTATTACAACACTTATTTATTGTATCGTTAACGAGCACACCGACAATATACACCAACAATTTGTGGCCCGCATGTAAATAACTTACAGATAATTATACAAACTTGTAAATAATCGACAGTGTTTCCGTATCGCTGCACATCATTAAGAGACGAAACCCAATAAACATGTGGTATCCCTGAGACAAAAAATCAGGAAAAGATTCCGACTGTCAAACTAATTCCTCGGGATTACGAGTGAGGGGCACGCGGGCAAAAAGGCGCATCAATCAACGCGCCAATGCGCTGCAGGGTTTTTTTTAATTTCTACTACACAGTTGTTCGATTGTTATGTATCGCCGGCAACGATCGCTAATTCGAAACCACGTCCCTAATAATACCAGCAATGGATATCCAGTCATTCCGGTCGGCGGAACTCGTTCGAGATAAAAGAAAAACCACGGCAAATTTGCTTGATATGGCCGATGGCACGCATATCACGCGTATTGGTGATTATACCTCAATTAATTGGTCGTTTTCATTCGAATTAATTCATTACAAACGCCTGTTGAGCTTTATAAACATTTTTGTTTGTGTTATTATCTGATACGTAGATACGATAACATCTTCAGCGGTTACAATTAAAACTACAACTTGATGTTATCAATTAACCAATCATATATTATTACACAAGTTTGTTTTATTGTTTAGGATATGTTTTAATTGTAGTCGGTTGTTTGCAATTAATTGAATAAATGTTTTAATAATGCACGTGTTGTTGCATTAGTGTGTAATTAAATGAGAAGGGGAGGTTGGGGACAAATGGTATGTGTAACAGCGCGGTGAAAGATGGTGGTGATTATTGCAAACATTATCTGCGCCCTAAAAGTTATACATCTCTTACGCACCCTCCTCACGACACGTTGGAAACCATATTTAAGGAACACGACTTAGCTACACCTTAAATAGAAAATACACAATATCATAATAGACCAGAAATAATCCAACACCAAAACAAAGGTACCTTTTATGGTTTACGTTCAAGTTTCACGCGCTTTGTTCGATAGAAGTTGGCAAATAAAGTAAAAAGCCTTTTATTTTCGTATTTCTTCCACAATCAAAGGACCGGCAGAACTTTTTTGAGCACATTACCGATAAAAATAAAGTGAACTCTTCGCGCCTTGGTTCGGTACTAACCGACGATAATTTCACAGGGCTTTTGTGTCTGAGATCAGCTTTGATCGCAAGACGTTCGTCCAAATCTTGTTAGGGACAAAGCGCAGGCGGGCTGACAGACGAACAATGAGGGATCGCATTACCCCACCTCACTTCCGGAACGATGACTCCGAAAACCTCAAAGTTTTACACCTGACTACACTTCTATCTGACATTTTCACAAATGCTATTACGCAATTATCGATGGTCGAATTACCAGGTAATGTAATACTATTATCTTTTTAGTGACTATTGTGGACGAATTATGTAAGTTAACTAGAGGGAGAATATTTGTTTGTCATATCTGGTTTTAAACTGTACATTTAAATTGATTCAGCTTTTATAAATATTATGTAAGATACAAGCATCCTTTTTTGGTACAGTCTTTACTTTTCTCGGTACAAGTTTTTATAAAATTGTATTACCTTTTATTACTAACATCAGCATGCGGGCTATTCTCCATTATGTCGACGTTAAAGCGCTTTGTTAAAAGAAAGTTTATTCAGAAACTTAGGGATTACGTTAAGAACGCATTTATGATAAGCATATCCTTTTTAATCTGTCTTTTAATGAATGCTCTATTACAACAGATTTACTTTATTGTCAAAAGTCAAATCTCATCTTTTAAATAGCATTCCCGCTCTCTATTTACTGAAATAAGAACTTATCCCAGGAGAATAACCCAAGAAATATATTATCCTTCACTTTTTACGAACGTCGATATTAGTATCGATAAATAATCGGTTACGAGCGTCTTTTACGATCAAATCGACTATCTCGAACACATTTCGATCCCATATTTTATAGCTGTTTACAATTAACGCGACAAATTTGGTTCATGTGGTGTGTCTGTGTCTCAGATTAAAACCCGGCTAATTCTGTTACCCGACACGTGTAATGAAAACTGGTTCATAAAGGAAGGAATTTTATCAGCTAAAATGTAAAAATAAAAATTATCGATATTGTTGAGAATGTCCCAACAAAAACAGGTATGTCCGGAGTAAGTGTGCAGCGTATGGGTGGCATTAACGCATAATATGACATACGTAGAATAGCAGCTGTTGATACTGCGACCGTGTTCGAACGCGATACTTCGTAATTCCTACCAATAAGGCTACAACCTGAACCCTGTCGCAACCTGTACTACCTAAAACGATTTTATTTTCACGTCCACTATCTATTCTTGGTACATTACGGCGTGTTTTATGGTATCTATTATCACACGTCGTTATGGGATGTGGTAACTGGTAGTGCTGTAAAATGTTAAACAGTTATTTATTTAGCGGTGTGTTGTATCGTACGAATGTGCTTCATAATGCAAATGTGTCAGAGAAATAATAAACGACGGCGTTTTCCCCCGGTTATGAAACGGTAACGTACCCTCGACCGAGTGGAGTGCATTTATGAAAGCGCGCAGTCTTGCACTAGTGATGTGCCGTTTGTAATGTTATCGAATAATTAATAAACCTTTTTTTCATGTTGCTTTTATTACATTTTTAATTTTTATTCATCGTTTTTTTTTATTATAATTCTTAACCATAACACTAGGACTTTTTTTTCATTACATTGTTATGACAGCATTTTTACGGCTATAAATAAACAGGTATACGGAAACCTAAATGACAATTTATTCGTTTTAACTTAATTAACAGATTTTAGAAACACCGGAAACGTGTCATATGAATGTAGAAACTTGTTTTTTCTTATGTTTTTTTTTCTCGTCTTATAAACACATACTTTGTAAATTAAAACCGTTCGACTATCACTATTATTATTCATCCAGAACAAGTTTTGAAAATAATTTATGTTAATTCATTAATTACGACTTAATAATTTAATTACGATGGCTTCATTCATATTAAACCTATAACATTAAAAGATTATATCATTTGTATCGGAGCTGACACGAAACACGGCCAATTACGGTTACCAACAGCGATAATAATAAAATAATAATGTTCTGCATCGGCCATCAGTATGTAAATTTCGAGTGTATTAAATATTTGCACGTCCCTTTTCTCACCTTTATTTCATCGACACCTTTGCACTTTGTTTTATTTTCTTGCACGCCTCGTCCGCATAATTCCACAATAAAGCCTCTGTTGTACCCTAAAATCTTTACATCCATTCCTCGAAGGGGAACTTTCTATACGAAATATCAAGGCGGCCATTGTGCGTCTCTCTATTTTATTCCACACAAATGGGTTTTTGTACTGTAATGAAGGCTTTATTCGGAGGTGCGAATGTAGAATGCGTCAATAGTGAGGAGCACGCGATTCGCGGGATTTGGCTGGCATTTGAGTTATTAAGTTTTATTATTGACAGAATTGTGGTGGGCGCACGTTTTGGAATTCCGCGATTAGTGGCGACGACGCCGCGACGAGCCCGAAGCTCCGTTAGCGTGTTGGAATTAGTTTGAATAAGCAGAAAAAAGTGGGCGCCGGTGGAGGCGGGTGCTCGCCAGTTATCTCTAGTTATTTGTCGTATCAAGTAGTTCTTTTTTCCCCGCCGCCGCATCAAAGGCGCCGCGCACGGTAGCACTCCTGCTGCTTATTACCTATGTGGGAATGTTACAGAACAGCTTCATGTCATACACATTCATTTTTTATAGCTTCTCGTAAAAGAGAGATAACTTTCGTCTGCTACACTCTAAAACTCGCGAGTCGAGGATCGATTTCGTGGAAACAATCTATTAAAACTTTTAAAACAGTGTTCAGGTATTGGCTTAACTATGTTAGATATCGTCAACAGATAAACGAACACCGGTTGTTGGATTTGTTCAATAAATAACAGATCCCAATAGAAAGTTCCTTAACCTCTTTATTATGGTTAAGATATACGCCATTTTTCTTAAAAACAAGCATGTTTTTATAAAATTATAATTTATGTAAATTCAAAATAAATACGTTTTATTTTATAACCAACATTGTGGAATAATATAATAAAACGGTCAGGACCATTATTAGGTAGAAATATTCATAGAAAGATGTTCCGAATTAATTAGGTACCAACAAATTGAAAATACTGTCCATCAAATTCATTTGACTGGAACCCAACTAAAGTCATAGTTCCACAAAGACGAAGCTAAATGATAAGGTACAGTTATAAAGCGTGGTCCGATAAGCCGAAAGCGCAGCGCCTCCACGTGTCGCAGCGATTAGTCGCAGTCGCAGTCCCAGTCGCGAGACTGAAGTCGCACGCGGCGCGTATGCAAATTACATCGTTCCTTAGTGTCACTCGTTAGCGGTTAATCGCTTTTATCGCGCCAAGAATAAACAAATACCCATTAAAAGCGTTAACATGATTAAATATAATCGCATTCAAGACAACGTCGCGTTGCCTCGTTTGCATGCATACCTGTGTAAAGCGAGAATGTTTAGATAGGACCTTATTATTTTATGATAATAGACTTCGTAATTCTAATGGACTATTAATAATTTGTAGATGGTGCTCGTCTTTGCAACATGACGAGAGTAGAATTTCATTTAAAACATCCTAATTAAAATGAATTCCCTCATGAAAGTAATTGTGAGATGAGTATTTATCCTAGACCCGATACTTTTATTTATCCTAATAAAACTTCTTGTCAGCTAACTAATACTCATTGGTACCTATCTACTAGATGCAGTAGAGACCCGTTTCTTGCGTTCAATTCCTTGTTTGGCCAACATGGTATCAAATAAGTACTTAAATACGAAGTTGTTAGTGTCTAAGCACGTGTTCAGATAGCTATCGGTTTCGATAAAGCCCGGTGTCGTATTTACCCATGTTATTTGAATGTTAGCAGTTATTTTGATCAGATGTTATCATTTCGCGGTACTTGAAATTAAAAACACCTCGGAGAATATAAGACTAACTGTGTTGGCATTAAAGTGCAGTAACTTGATGCACATGGCTTAAATTATGTGGACAGTTGTGACTAGATCTACGATTATAGAGGGGTGCGTGCCGTAATAGAGCACCTTGTGTCGTTTGCCATTTGAATATCCTTTCATGATTTTTTTCTAAGGTAATTTTTTTGCTTGGTATTTGGTAAGACCGACCTCCTTAGGCATTTGCAGAAAAGTGCCACTGAGGGAATCAGTAAAAGAGTCTCCTTCTCTTCCCCTTTTTGTAATTGATTTTAGGATTGGAAAAACGAAAAATAGGTGCATTACCATAAGGATCTCGTCTCAAAATTTACAAGGAACTCTAAAAACGTAACATTAAATCATAAAGTTAATGATCTCGAAACATGATATGATGTGAGACATGTATAATAATAACTAAACGGGTTCGGAGAAAAGTGTCGTTCGCAGGAAGCTCTTATTAGGTAGTGGTAATCTACAAGACGGAGATATTGCTCGTTTGTGGCTACTGCGGCTTGTTAACGTATTTGGGCACCAGATTGCATACGGTACGACGGCTGAACGGGATGCTTCCATTTTCGACGAAATTGTTGCTTGTTGGTTATTTGATTACAACTTGATTATTACGTGTTACGGGAGGTAGTGAAACAAATGAGCTTCTTGTTAGACTGAGGTTTTTGCCGTGTCTTTAAAATTTTCTTTCTAAATGGTAGAGATTTTAGTAAGGATATACGAGAACAAATAATTTCTTGGGTATCAAGTACTAGGACATCTATTGCTATTGCTTTCCTATTGCTTCTAAACTTAGAAGGTTGAACACGCAAAAAAGCCCCAGAATCCACATTAAGAACTTCATATACTGCATGGCCTCACTTAAAACACTCGCCCCAAACGAAATTTCGCTCACAAAAAACCTCTCAGTAGTCAGTTTTGGCCATGAACTGAACATTTTTTTCTCTAAACCAGGTTCTCATGATTTGTGGACAGGTGGCGCGGGCGTCGCTTCGCGGTGTCTTTGAGGTAGCTCTTTGATCTCGCCGCCTCATTGTGCGCTCGCGTACAAAAGTTTTTGCCTTAAATTGTCGGATATTGATGTGTACTGATCTGTTGTGAACTCTCAATAGATTCGGTAGTGCTTAGAAAATGTTTCGTAGGAAGCAGACCGTCTGGCGTCATATTTCTTGTATTATTGTAATAGGAGTAGAGTTTACATCAACGAAAAGGCATAACAAGACATTCTGATATGTATTGTTTAGAGATTAAACAATAGGATTGGAATACGACAAACATGCAGTAGTCACGTACAGTTAGCAAAACATTCAATCACCTTTGGCTCCATTAACTAATGAGTAATTATAAAATAAACAATGACTTATGTAAGACCTAGACCACCAACACCTTGCGGTATTATGCTTTGAGTTACTCTAAGCTATTCTAGAGACAGCTTCATTATTTAAGGAAACCTTGAATTTTGTGTAATTATTCAATTGTTTTTAATTTGGGTATCTCTTGTCCTCAGGTTTGACAGCAGAACTGTTCTATGTGCGTGACGGGCAGATCAATGAGTACGCTCTCAACTTCGTGGTGCCGGTGCCCGCTACCATCAGCGACCTGCACTTCACGTGGCAGAGTCTTACGAGGAAACCGGTAAATATCTACCACCTAGTAATTTACTTGAGATTGTAGGCATGAAGGACTGATAAGAACGGTGGTTCCGATCGGGATCAGGACATACTTATTTTCAGTTTTGGGATGAATTCTCTGTTTATGGGATGGGACGACGACGTTCAATATTAGTAGTGAAACAGCGCAAAGTTAACTGGATAGAAAGACATCAAGGAAAAAAAAATGTTTTATAAATAGAATAAAATTTCTCGTGACTAAAATCTTCTGCGGAATTTTATTTGCAATCATAATCGACACGCAGGTCATTGATTTAGCCGCCACGCTTATCAAGGAGCGAAGTACAATTATCATCACGCATAAATTGTAAAAGGCTACATAGGTGAAAGGTTTTTAATCTCAAGTCAACAGACAGCAATTATCTAAGAATTCACACAAGGAAAACGGTAAAAATAAAATCGAGTTATTTAAATATAAAACCAGTCGATAGGAATGGATCTTCGTGTTGGTTTAGCGAACAATCGATTTGATGAAACAATCGCACTATTATGGTAATGCGGGCCACGGAACGAATGCGAAATTGATCATCGACGATCGCACGTCCTAAGTCAACAACTCTTTACTCACAATTAGCAAATTGTTTTGGATAGAGAGTTTTATATAATTGGAATCAGCCTTAACAACTTCAGTCAATTAATTAGGTTAAAGGGAAAAGTTTATTCTTTTATGCTGTCGGACCGGGAATCTCATGTTTACTTTTATCGCAAACGAGCCATTCTTATGGTAATACAGCGGTCCCGACTCGAATTTAGACAACTTTCTTTTAGTTTCTTTAAAATAATTTCCTTTGCAACATCTGCCCCAGCTTTTGATTGATTATGCTATTCTTGCGAATAATTCTTACATTTACTCGTTTGGGTCTAATTCAAATGACTTCGCTTTTCATGCTAATGCCGCCGGCGGCTGATCACGACGCAGCACCACATTATTCAATACGTATCCCGGGTTCTGCATCGTAACCAAATATTATGTGCATTTATTTATTTTATCCGTAGCCGTCAGCACACACGACCAACGCAGACTAAAAGAAATCAGTTGAGCGGCATTGCATTTTGATCGGGAGCGACGCGACGTCCACTTTACATATTCAATACTCAGCCAACAAAAGTAGCATCCGAAGTATTCTGCAAACAGGTTCAGTGAACTTGTCATTAAGGCATTGCTTGTTTAGGATTATATTTGCAAGTCATACGAACACGCTCACCAGATTACGGGACGCTTCATCAATTTGAATGTATTCATGGCGCCGTCTGTAGGATTTGATGGCGTTACCTACGTGTATAATGGGTAAATTTTAGATCTCGCCGCTTTGAATTAAAGGGTTTATCAAGGATTACGTGTAACATGAATATTTCTTAAGTAGTCTTTTGAAATCGGCGACGTCGTGCTGAGCTTGCAGCATCGAAAAATAAATATAGTGAGTCTGGTTCGGTCGCGATCACGCGGCCGAGCCCTTAGCTCGTTATCAACATCTCGGCGAGCTTTGTGCGCCGCCACTATCAGATCTGCCATTTCCCCTCACTTTACCGCGCTACTCCCTTATTTATATGGCGGCGCCTTTGACTAGGCCGAACAAATATTTGGGAACCAGTTAACTAGCGCCGATGAACGGCTCCGCCACCATTGTCTGTGCGCACCGTGTGCCCACTGATAATATTTAATTAGCAGCCGCGGTGTCGCACCTCCGCCACTTTACAAGCCGCGCCCGTTGCCTAAGAGATGCATGCATGATGAGCCGGCCAAAGGGCCCGCGGCGATTATTGTTTGTTTAACAATTCATGTAACACCGCCTGATGATTAGTTTGATAATGAGCGCCAGCTTATGATCATAATATTTAAAAACCGGTTTCATAACAAACTCGACGCGATATAAAACATGTGCACAACAGACCGGCCCGCGGCTTGTCACAATACGTTCACGTCATCCGCATAAGGAAAACATAAAGCACATCGAACGAGCCAACAGCTACATATGCAAATATAGCTGATGGGCAACGGTAACAGAGTATGTCGTTTGTATATCCGATAAAGGAGTGATGTTCGTGCTCTCACGGTAGGTTAGTTCGACATTTGATCTCGTCTGACACGGCTTGGATGCACAGATGGACCGTTTAGGGTCGCCTTGCGTGCCGTTGTCCGTCAATTGCGCGCACTGATACTGTTACATCGTGATGGGACTTTACCGTTAGGAATGTGTCAAGCTCACATCAACAACAAAACGCAATTTGACTTGAGTAACGTATTGTATTTTGTTGCAGTTACCATACACAGTATCCGTGCAAGTGGGTGGGTCGGGTGGGTCAACGGAAGCCATGCACCCACCAACACTTAACATTTCGAGTGAGGGGTACGTGCCTACGGAGCCGCAAACTTGGCGAGTGGACTTGCCCTGCACTCACACCGTCGCCGCTGAAGTGGACATTCTTATAGTGTTAAACGTGTCAACGGGTTCCTCGTCCTCTACGTTGCTATTCCGCCGAAAAAAGATATGTCTTAAAGAGGCTCCAAGACCACCCGTTAGAGTAGACAGTGTACCGCATGCGCCAACATCTGCAGACATATTCTATGCGGGGGCCGGTTGCGCTGGCGGAGCCATCCTTATAGCGGCGGCAGCTGCTGCAGCCTGCAGGGCCCGAGCGAGGAAATTGCGAAGAACGAGAAGTGATGAACAAGACGCTCATGCTTTTTTACCTGATTCGTCATGCAAGTCTGCTGCTAGCTACACCAGCTATCGTAGACCTACCTCAATACCAGCCGCGGCGGCCGAGGAAAAAGCGAGAGATTTGCAACAGAGAATAGCGGAGCTGACTATACAGCGATGCCGAGTCAGACTGCGGTCAGTAGCTATGGAGGGAACCTTTGGTCGCGTGTACAGAGGTACCTACGCTGATGAAGACGCACGGGAGCAAGAAGTCCTCGTGAAAACTGTGGCTGAACATGCCTCTCAAGTGCAGGTAATTTTTGTTATGTTTACGTCTGATTTAATAGCTACTTCAAATTTTAATGTTTTCAATAATAAACTATTTACTAAAACTAAAACTATAATTAAAATATCCTTTGTACTAATATCATGATATATTGCTCTTAGGTATCCCTGCTTTTGCAAGAAGGATGTATGTTATACGGGTTGCATCACGAAAGAGTACTCTCAGTACTCGGTGTTAGCATTGAGGATCAGACGGCTCCGTTCCTACTGTATCCTTGGAACTCGACGTGGCGGAACTTGAAGCAGTTCCTGCTGGCCTGCCGAGGGGTCTCGCTGGGAGGGCCGGGCGCTGTGGGCGCGCCGCCCCCGCCGCTCACCACACAGCATGTCGTGAGAATGGCCCTCCATGCCTTAGATGGACTGCTGTACCTTCACTCACAGCATGTCTTACATAAGGACATCGCCGCTAGGAATTGCATGTAAGTATACTTACTATATCAATGTTCACTGATTACACAATCGTGATAATGCTTTCAGTTCGCTATCTCACGTTTTATAAAATGTTTATAATGATTCTTTCTTTAACAGAGTGGACGAAAATCTTCGAGTGATGATCGCCGACAACGCTTTATCACGAGATCTTTTCCCTGCTGATTACCACTGTCTCGGTGACAACGAGAACAGGCCAATCAAGTGGTTAGCGCTGGAGGCACTCACCAAGAGACAATTCAGTCCAGCGGCTGACGTTTGGGCCCTAGGAGTGTTACTATGGGAGCTCACTACGCTGGCTCACCAGCCGTACGCTGAGGTGGACCCCTTCGAGGTAGCCGCGTACTTAAGGGACGGCTACCGGTTGCAGCAGCCCGCCAACTGTCCAGATGAACTGTAAGCATACATATTAGTTATTTCCACGCGATTCGTTCGGCACGCGAATGTCTTGTCTGGGCCGCAGCCAATTTGAATAGTATTTTGGTAGTTGAACGTTGTTTATGTTCGCTAATGTAAAGTTCATTCTCCTCAATTACTAAAGTAATGTGAGACGACTGCGTGCCAAATGTTTAGTTCAATACTGAACTGTTGTTTGTTTTGTAGGTTCGCGGTGATGGCGTACTGTTGGGCGATGTCGCCCGACGACCGGCCGACGTTGCCGCAGCTGCAGATCTTCCTGAGGGACTTCCACACGCAGCTCACGAGATTCGTTTAAATCATTCCTTTATGACTTTTAGAGATCCCAAAGACGACAATAAAGTGTTAAATAAAGTCAACTATAGTGAGATACATTGTGGACGCGAGAGGCCTTACCGTGAAGTGCGAGTGACCGTGTACAGTGGACTTTAAGAGACTGATTATATGCGTTTATTTGATTGTAAATTATTTAATTGAACGTTGTTATCACATATTTGGTTTTCATCTCCATGTATTTCTATCGGTTCCATCTATGGTTTTGCCCTAGATTGTCTAATACTTGCTTGATATTATTACTTACTGGTACACCACGCTGTATTACGGAATAAATAGAATATTAATGGTAATTGCACAAATTGCTTCCAGTAAAGGTAAAAACCTGAGGTAATAACCTGCGTAGGAAGCTACAATCACGCCTTATATTGCTTAGTCAAGTACCGAATGTAGCAATTATTATTAGAATGATCTCATTCACATTACATACATATGGCGGGCAAATGCAGCGTGGTGGACGGAGTAAGTACACACTGATTATATGTATTAGAAATCTTTGTCAAAATAGTTCGTCTATATTCACGATGAAAATTATGTTGAAAATAAAAGACGATTTTGTTCGAAACCCTTGGATCGAAACATATAATCTCATTGGACATGTATTATTTGAATCATACCATGAGGAAAATGTATTCTATTACATAATGTATTAAATAACTTATATCAAACATGATTCGTTTGAGGATTTCGAATTTAATTGTTTTCGAAGGATTCCCGCCGTTTACTTTTTTCTTCTTTTAGAAATGTCAGCACAGCTTTACCGTTTTTGAATTTAGAAAAAAGTTTTCGCTTAACATACCAGCTATTCAATATGTGATAACCACTGATAAAAATAGCTCTCATAGACAAATGATAATTCTTGCGTAACGATGACATTCTTTAAAAATTGAAGGTCTAATTTATTATGCGATAAAGCACGTGACTTTCACTAAATATATTTACCCTCATTTGCATGGGCGCCTTTTTTACGCGCGTTAAAAAAGCTTTCAGTTACATTCTTGATTAAAATCTAATTCCAAAAACCTCTCCAAAAAAGCTCAATTACATCTAACAAATGCATAATTACCCTAAAAAGTATTTGTTCCATTTAAACGCTTTTTTAATGGCCGCTAAAGACGGCCTGTGCAAATGGCGACCAACGCTACTTGTAGGTTACGCATAAAGAAATGTCACTTGTCTAGGAGGTAGTTCTCTATTCGTTAGACCTTATTTCGATTTAGAAAAATGACACTGTAATTAAAATATTTGAACCTCGATACTGCCATATTAGGTATAGATACATTTTGTAAATAATATATAGCTGATAGCAATTGTATTGTATAATACGTAATATTGAATGTGCCTCAGAGTTTATCAAGACGTTTATAAGTGTTTAGAGTATTATTATTGATTAAGACTGGACTAGAAACAATTTTAACTATAGAATATTTAAAACTGTCGTACAACTTTGTCTATTATTAGAATGTTTGTAACTGTACGCGACTGTACTCGTTCTTATTTATAGATTTCTTTAACAACGTTTGCGAGAGTACCATCGCGTACAGTCATAAACATTTATATCTATGAATCAATCATGAAAGTAAATTATTATTGGTCATTAGCGTGTCTAAAATATTAGCTATTCGGTCTTATTTAAAGCTATTCAATAAATTAATGATTACCGATTTATTTATTTAATCAATTCTATAATCTTTGATTTGAAATAGATTTTATATAATCATGTGTAATTAAATACATGACAACATTATTATAATACGAACAAATTATTTAATAGTGACTCATTATTTATTGGTCATATAAAGATAAAAGTAGAAAAAAAACCAACGTACTGAATATATTAGAACAAGAAGGATTTGAAAATAAAAACAAACTTTTTATCGATTGACTTAAATTAATCACTTTAATTATTAGAATCTTTTTAAAGATGTGTAATATTCTTAAAAAAGTTTTCTCTAAAAATTAAACCTTTTTTATAAAGACTATTTTCTAGTGTAAACACCGCACATTGCATTTGAGACATGGTAACATTGATGTGAACTAGAGCTATCCAGTCAATCAAATTTTGTTGATATTTTAGTAGATTCGACACCGTTTGTATTTCGACCCGATATTCGGGCGACGTACATTTGTACATGTGTAAATATCGTAAGACACAATGTGAATATATGAGTGATTAATATTGTATGTGTGTTTCTCTTTCCCACTCACTACCACTTCCTAATTTAGTTGCTACCTCACCATGCCCAAACGTTTAAACCGATTTTGATATTTTTTGCTATAGAGGTAGCTCACACCCAAGTTTAACAGACGGGGTTTTTTATCATTTAAAAACGACATCCTCGTATGCGAAGTTGCAGGCAACTGCTAGTGTGTCCAACAAAGTTCCATTTTATCATCATAAGACAGATCTATTTTGTTTTTGCTTTCGTTACTTCCAGTAAGCATATGATATGAAAATCAACAACGTTTATTATATTAATGTATTCAAACATTTAAACAGACCAATATTCGATAAAAGGTTCACTAATAAAAGAATAAACCGAATATTTGAACAAAAAAAGACAATACGGAACATTTTAAATACAGCAATAAATAAACCGAAGTATGTATATGTCTCACTTGTCTCGCCGATCGCTCATGAAACAAATTGCAGCAAATTTTTCGTCGAGCGAGCTTTATTACATGCACGCCCCAACGTACAAATGTGCTTCTATGTATTGGTTATAGGCTTTTTATCCTGCATTTGTTTGTGTAGCCAGGGCGTTAGTGGGGCTCGTCCACACTGAGCGTTGAAGTCACTGAAATTTTTGAATACAAATGAATTTTGGATGAAATAATTGATTTGTCAAGGAACTTTGTGACCATTTATTGTTGCCTGACCTTGATTTTTCTTAGTAATTGTTGTCAAACGGGAGTAAGGGTCTGGCTATCACGGTTCATGAGATTCAGCCTTAGTTTTCGACACATACAATGGTTATAAAACTAAAACAATAAAAAAACTTTATTTCTCATCATCAGAAAAGAAACTCAGTAAACTTCTTTATGTTATCTGTCTCTTTCGTTGTCTGTGTTATCAACAGTAGGGATCTACTAATATAATATTATAAATGGGAAAGTTACTCTGTCTGTCTGTTATGTTATGTTTCAAGCCTAAATCACTGATCTGACTGAGAGTTGACCTTAAGAAAGAACATGGGATAGTTTTTATCCCGGACTTTTGAAGAGTTATCTTGGAAACGCGATATAACCGACATCGACGGGCAAAAAGCTAGTAATAATATATGCATGACAAGACAGACAAAACACGTACTAGGAAAGTAAATTAAAAATCCTAAACAGTACGATTAGAAGTACGGTTGTCCTTATGTTAAGTTTCCTATGACTACTATTTGTACAACCGTTTTAGTCGGCTTCCCATGTTTATCGTCAACGAACACCAAAGATGCTAAAAACGCTAAAATCAAACTATGTATTTGCGTGTGCTATAACACCTCTCACCTATAAGGCCACTGGAAAAAGATTTGCAAAGTGATCCTTTTCATTTCGAATGCGAAAACAAAATCAGAATATGCGTAATCGAAATATCAGTAAATTGTCGAAAAAGCAACTACATACAAGTCATTTGGCAAAACATTGATACAACTATTATTGAGGCCCCGGCGAGATTCGAACTCACGATCTCCTGTTTACTAGACAGGCGCTTTAACCAACTAAGCCACGGCGCCTACGACCATTAGGCCGAAATTTTGAAATACATTCCTGAACACACTATAAGTAACGTCAAAGATAAATTAACAATGGATAAATGAACAATGACATGGTGTTTATTATTTAGTGTTGATAACAGCGTTATCAATGATATTGTTATTGTAGAATTATGATAACAAAGTATAAGTAAGTAACGGAATAATGCCTCAACACGTTTGTTTGTTTGTTTCATTCTATTGATTTCATAGGGATATTAAAAAACCTTTTTTAATATATCAATGAGTTTATTTATAACTTTTTTTGGGAGTTGTTGAAGAAGCTATATCCCGTGATAACCTTTTGGTGGGAAACGCGTCATCATATTTATATTTAGAAGCAAAATATGTAGGTGATTTATTTTTAATAGGAACGTAACCTGTTTATTTTTATAGATAACAGCTTCTTGCTAACCAAGATTCTTAGAGAAGGGTCTTATTACATTTTTGAACACATACTTTTGTATTTTCTTTAGATTTCCAGAGATAAATGGCTCCAGCTGGCCAGTGAGGTGTCTAGTTCCAATATTTTGGCTGCCTATTTATTGCTTACTTAAATAGGTCTATACCTGGTTTATAGATTTGGCAAATCATTTTAGCCTATTGAGTTTGTTTTAAAAGGGATTTACGACCTCCTTTATAATTTTTTGACGAGTGCTATTACACTTGCATCATTTTAGAAATGGCAACACAGAAGTAGGGTAAATAAAAAAATATTAGTAAATAAAAAATTCTTCAAATTCAATTATTTTAAATGTATGTTTAATTTATATTCTGCTCATAAGCCTCATTCTGAATATAGGTGTTTAATAATATTCGTATATTCTAGTCATAAATTTTACCTACTTAACCACTTGTGACCTTTAGAGGTCGCTATGAATTATCAAGGACACAAAAACAAGGTAGGTTTAATTGCTTTAACATTCCATTGAACATATATCTATAAATTTACCTCATATATAGTCAATTAATTAATAATATTAATGTTTAGTGGAACTTAGAGAACATTTCAATGTAATGTAGGTCATCGTTTATTGTAAATAACGAAAATGTTTTATTTATGCAATATTGCAAAATTGTGTTTCAGTTAAAAAGATACTCAATATCAGCGAATAAAAGCTATCTCGGTATTGAAAGTAAATTTCGCCAAGCAAATAAAAGCAGTCGTGGCCGAGCGGTTAAGGCGTCTGACTAGAAATCAGATTCCCTCTGGGAGCGTAGGTTCGAATCCTACCGACTGCGAACTCTTTTTGCATTACATTGAAATTATAATTGGCAATTTATCACTATTATTGGTGTAATATATTTTTTATTAAGCAGTGTTATGGTGATCACAGCCAAAACGATCGTTTTATTGCACGCAATGGTAATATTTCGTGCGGTATTTCATGCCTTGGTTATCAGTTTGACGTTCCCATAATGTGACCAGGGAACCCCTCTGTTGGGAGGTTGGGACGGCTAGAGTTAGGTCCCAAAAAAAAAAAATGTTTTAATGACGGTGGGATATCGCGTTAACGCATATTTTCGATTAATTAGCAATAATTTGTTTATTTATGGTCATCGGCAAAAACGAAATGGTGTTTTATTTGTGTTACAAGCAGTGTGGCATTACGGAAATTCCCATGCCACCTATAAATTAGTGGATATTCAGTCATAAAAATGGGCCACATATAGACACCGCGGTACACTGATGTTGTATAATAAAGTTATGTAAATACAAAAAGAAATGAAAGCAAAGTATAGGCTTATATAATGTTATTTTGGTTTTTTATTGCTTTGTTATTGCTTTTTTTTTCATTATGAAATAGCTGATATTTGCGACTGGTATTATAAAAATGTTTTATTGATTAGTAACAGGAATTAATTAAAAAACACAATGAATGTTGAACTGAAACTTATTTGCTTTTAATGATATATCAAATTAAGAATATAAAGATCGCCAATGGGAGCAACAATTATTCAAGATTCAATGTCAAATGTTATCAATTCTGTACAAACTCTACATTTGTTAAATATTCCACCCCAAACGATATATTTTCTAAGTCGTGAAAGAAATACAAGAAACATTTGGAGCTTAAGAAATCTTAGTTAAGCTCCAAGTCATGTCGATCCTACCATATGGCAGACAAAACTCCCGTAGATGGCGCCCAAATGATCCTAAAGAAAAACAAATGCCCTCTAGGATTAAACAGAATTAACCCCTAGAGGTTTTTATTAACTCTAGTATGTGCAGTGATCATAAATCATTAAGTCTCTTTTGAATTCCAAGGTCCAATCTTTTATGGATATAAAAAAGCAACGTATTGCACTATTCGTTCCCTTTATAGGAGCAAAATTCCTGATAGTGTTACCAACGTGA
Organism: Trichoplusia ni; assembly: GCF_003590095.1. Taxonomy (NCBI): domain Eukaryota; kingdom Metazoa; phylum Arthropoda; class Insecta; order Lepidoptera; family Noctuidae; genus Trichoplusia; species Trichoplusia ni. The sequence goes on from NC_039485.1 coordinate 11,048,192, forward strand.
GGAAATCATATTCTATCCTTAAAAAAGCCGGTCTAATGCGAGTCGGAGTCGCGACACCGCGGGTTCCGTACAAATTATTAAACATAAACAAACCAGTTAATTTAATCTTACCTTGACTTTATTTATTATTTGTTTTATAGCCACAGAATATTAAATAGTGCTAGCGCTGAAGCAGCAGCAGAAATATAGCATCTGTGAAAATATCTACAGTCTAGCTTTCAAGGTTCATGAGATACAGCGCAGTGACAGACAGATTTACAGACTGGTCCGATTTCAGACTTTGAGTACGGAACTCTAAAAAGAGATACGTAACTTTTTACAATATGACAGTGACACTTAATAATTAAGGGCAGACTGGTTCACAAGTGTTATGAAATTTTATAGCCATTATTGCTAAAAGAAGAGCACCTATCGCTAGCTATCCCGCTCTATCACTGGCCCGATCAAGTTGACGACTTGACGTACATGGAATCTTTCCTATGGAGTATGGAAATGGAACAGTACTTTGCATTAACTAAAATCGTTATAGGTTTTTTGAACCTTGTATTTTATGATCGACTTATCCGTAGCTATTTATTAGTAGAGCAAAAAGCCTTTTAAACGTCCTGCTGTTATGTTAAAGGCAAGGTTTGGAGTAGGTTGCTATTTAGTTACGGTAAGTATAGCAAACGTGATGGGTATTCAATTCATAATCGAGATTCGAAAATCAGTAAAAAAGCACCCCTGTTTCTCAAGTTTATTAAGAGGAGGTGAAGATACTTTTGTTGGAGTGTTCTATGTATTGCAGATACGGTTAAAGTTGGTAAATTTCCCAGTGAACGAAATTGATTATAATGAGAAAAATCCTCTTATTATCTTGGTGTATCAAACTAACTTGTAACGTCCAAGATTTCTATCGTTAAATTAATAATACCTCCCTACCACTAACTATAGTTGACAAACAGCACCGTCTGCATGAGTCACAACATTTGCACTGAACAAGGACTCTAAATAATAAGGAATTGCCAATAAAGAGGTTCTATGACTAAATATTTCATTGCTTTCTCTACAGAATGAGTCCATTACTTCTCTGACATCGCACATTTTATCGCGATAAGCGCTTATGGCTCTCAACCGTCAATTGTTGTTAAGAAAATGGGGAAATATTTCGGTTCTCAAATTGCGAATACAGGGGCGTAACAGATTTTGTAATGTGATAATTTTATTAATGTTACATAGAAATTACTCTCGGATCTAAATATTATTTTACATTTAAATAAAACTTGAGAAAATTGAGATATTTGAACCCTTCTGTAGCAAATTTAAGAAATTAGTAATTATAGTATAGTAGAAGTATCCCAGCTTTTTTTAGTTAATTAGAAAAAAAAAATTATTGAATAGTTGATTGTCCTTTTTTGTATTTTTTTATTGAATTAGCATTAATTTATTAGGCCAGTGACCAGTGTCACTTTCATCAACACAACATCAGATTGCGCTACTGTTTTTTAATAAATAAATAATAAACTAAACTTGCATACTATTTACAGCAGAGCACGTCTTCTAATCACGTGATATTTTATTCTAATTAATTATGTTATCGAAAATGAACATTCTATTAAAAGTACCATTACAATTAGTAACTAGAACATCTGTTTGTTTAGGTCCAAAATATCATATTAATTTTAATCTTAGCACCCCATTTACTTCTTTACTTTAACCATATTACTTAGTCACCAGTAACAATGATCATTAACAAAATGTATCCTAATCAAACAAGCTAGATACTTCGAAACCAGTGCACCATACATTCATAGAATTGTTTGCTCGTAAAGTCGAGAGTCCAGTGCGGGACATTTAATGCAAAATCCGGACACTACAAATATAAGTAGTCGTAGTCTTATAATATAACTATTCACGTTATCGTTGATTTAATACGTGTTGGTTTGCAATTTTTGATTGAGAAAAGTCATTCACTGATATCGATTTTTTTGGTTTACATTGTGTTACCTTAGGGATTGCTATTGCTGTGAATTAGTATTATTTTGTGACACTAAAGATTAGCCAGTCGTAATGTGGCCAGTCGCAAATAATAATATGAAGCAAACAAACAAGCATTTTTTTTATATTAAATTCTTCTTGAAAATCATTCTAAAGTAATTTCAAAAATATTAAATCCCTCTTGAGAATTGTTCTAAAGCATTGTTTTTGTTCTTGAGAAACTTGTTTACTTATTTGTGCAGTACATATATAATTATTGTGTATTTTCTTTTAGCATTATTTGTGCAGATCCAAGTCCATCCCTGTGTAGTACCGTCGTAATGAAGTTTTAGTTATGTGTCCTGTTCATGGGGGAGTAATTACTGATGGGTCTCTTTGTGTGCAGATAACGCGGGCCCTGAGGTCTGGGGTCTCGTAATCCAAGCAGATAAGAGCGCGTCGAAACAACGGCCATCGGAATTTACAAGACATTAATGTGATAGTCACTACGTGGTGAATACTTTTTCTGCTTAAAGCTGTTGCCACCAAGGAATATACATATTATCTTTTCGAAGGTGTTTGTGTATGATGATTCAGATATGCATTTTGTAATGTTGTAGTGTTCTACTTAGAAAAAAACTAAATTTTATGTTTAAAAGAAATCAACGAACGGAATTTAAGTCATAGTTCACAGATTTAAAAAAGAAACATAACAATTTTAATAAATTGAAGTGACAAAAATGGGGTCTAAGTTCATTTGCAACACAATCAGTGTGCATCAAACATACTGGTGGTATCAGTCAAACCCACATCCCATGGGAGTGGGTCTCACCACCCCACCGCGATCTGCTTGACGGAGAGAGCAATCACACAGCTATCTTTAATTAAAATCGGAAACTTCCTCGTATAGACGTAAATCGGAATGGACTTGCTTTAAATAAAAGTCTTCGTACATTATGAAAATGTGTATGAACTTGCGTATTAATTAGACCTAAGCAAATTGACCTGATTTTTTAAAATAGTTTCAATTTTGTTCAGACAAAACTGCATTCCCTCTGCAGTAAGGAATTACTAGTAAATAATAAATAGTATTTAGATACTTTATTCCATAAATGTTAATAAATTAATAATGATAATCGTGATAAATATCAGTTTATTCTAAAACCTTAACTCTACAGTATCATATAAGGCCGCAATGTAGATTCTCAAGTTTATTAAAAAAAAAACAATCTAAATAAAAGAAAAAAGTAGTAATGAGATATTTTCTCCTAATTTCACCAGGACGCGGCGACAATTGCCTCTGTCTCCGCACTCGGGAATTTTTCATTAGGAACCCGTGAAAAAATGTTTGCGTTTTTAATTATGCTCATTCGCGTAATTGGAAAGGGTGTACCTACGCAGGGGTTTTTTATATTTTCATAATGTACTCAAAAATTAGTTTTAATTAAAAGTAGAGTCAGAATAAATACGCAGAAACTAAATCGGGCCTAAGATATAATTTATTTTGTGAACTATATCAAGATTAACACTTTAATATCTGCTTCTGAGGCCTTCTTTCATTTTTAAAATATAACGCGAAATAATAATGTAATAAAAGACGTTAGACACTTAAAGAAAGTAGAACTAATTAATATTTCAAATATTAGCCAAGTTAAACGAACCGTGGAAGAAAAACAATGAGGAGCGAGGGGAGAAATGGAACAGTGTTACTTGAAATAAGAGGCCGGCTACACGAGCGACCTTTATACTGTCTTTTGAAGCATGAAAATAGATGAAAATGTGCCTCAGCTGTTTTAGATAAATATCTATTTACTTATTTAGAAAACAGTTAAAATTGCTGTTTTAGCGGCTTCAGTTAATCTCTCAAATCAGAGTTATTTACTTATTTATTAAAGCTATAAACATACGACTTTGAGATCAATTTTAAAACCATCAAATTTCTCATAAAACCAAACTAAGAAGAATGATTATCTTGATGAAGTCATCAGTATTCTATTTCAGTGCGCTTTCATTTGAGTCCTCACTGGAATATATTTGTACACGGTTCGGTTATTCTTCCCCACTTTCAACCCCATCTTTTGACCGGCGCATTCGATTTTTACACAACATGTAAAAACGCTTTGAATACAAATCAAAATAAAATTGACACCACAGACAGCAGACCGCCACGATCAAATTCTTACATCTCTCGTTTTGCGTTGGGACCTAAAAATATATTAAGGCTTTGCACATTTACCCCAAGCCTTAGCGAAGGAATTCTGCCGCGGCGCGCGGCGCCCCCTGCTCCGGTGAGAGTGGAATTATTTAATCTGTCCATGGAAACGGTGATTGATGACACCCATCATGCATTTACATGACGCGAAAAACGCTTTGAGGACCGTCATTAACTGTGTTTGTATAATCAAGGGTTATTAAGGGATAGTTCTGAGGCTTTCTTTCATACTATGCGCGTAATTGACAAATAACTTTCAAGAATTGTTGTTTTTTTCAAATGCAAATTTTACTTCAATTGTTTTTGGCTTGGTTTCGTATAAAATATGACCTAGTTTTAATTGAATTGACTGTTAATAAACAATGCGCGTTTTGCTTTTATTAATTTAATGGTCAATAAAAAGTAGTAACTTAGTTGGTGTCATACAAACAAAAAGAAAACATTAAAATTTGTAATTCAAAACACGGCAATAAAGGATCGATTTCATTATAATTCTAATGTCATTATAGTGATTGCTTAACACGTGTGTTTATGTCAACTCATTATAATATCATATCATTAATGCTTGCAGCGTAAGCTTGATCGACGAGTGACTGACCTGGAGTTCTACCAATACCCCTTAAAGTAGGACTATTGTAAGTGTGGAAGCGTGACGGCACTATACGGCATGTAGCTTGGCATCTCACTTGCACGCTTGCTTCAAGAGGTGTTGTTAGGGTCCCTGTAGTGATTGATTGCCTGAAGTAAAATCTCTCGTGTCAGGATAAGCAATCAATCATTCTCTTTTAAATCAATTTACTTGCTCATCTATGAAATTGTGAGATTTGTTAATGAAAGTTCCCTGGTGTCGATGTGTCAGCTTCGTTAGCGAGATTCAAAATGTCCGTAATAAGTCGGGTGATGGCTCCGATTTACGTAATTGATGTTTCAGTGGCTTTATATTATTTCCGGCGAGGTTTTAAGTTAATTATTCTTGAAAATTCATTTCGTGTTTTTGTTTATTTCACACTTTTACACGATTCACTTTGTTTATAACTATGCAAAAATAGCACTTTTTATGTTAATGAAATAGATCGTAGGTGCGACAATAAAACGCGTCATCACTCTTCGACCAAACTTCGCAAGTTTTTGATGATCCGTTTTGCTCCATGTTACCACAAAATGTGATCACATTATTATTCAAAAACCACTTCAGCACCCAATGTAGCGAAAAACACGCGTGGTGTTGTAACCCGAGCTCGCCGCGCCACCGGTCGCATCGACCCCTGTTTACAATGTATACCCGAAGAGGTGACACTTCATTTTCCTTTCACTGGGCGCGGATTGCGAAACCCCGCATCCCTTCTACTTTGCATAATGAATTCCCACCGGCCCATAAGTCTCCTATAATTTGTTAAGATTATGACTGGCTCCGCTCCCAGCGGTTTACGGGTTGTCGAGAAATCAATTTGATTGTTTTCAGAATTCCGATGGCTTAATTTTCGGGATTTAACGCGGATTATGTTGAATGATTTTCTGAACAGCTTTTTTAAACAGTTTGATTGCATTTCTGACATTAAAATCTCATAGCTTAATTAATATTACATCTGCAACAATGGTACTATAGTAAACGTGCATTGCACATCTCAAGAAAGCAAACACTTTTTTCCCTATTTTGAGCCTTAGCCAGCCAACTGTCACCGCATTCGTTTTGGGTTATCGTTCTGTCATGGCGCCGAAACTTGGCTAAGATTGGTTTCGTCTTTTAGCGGGTCATTAGTTTAATGTACACATAGTCTATACAAACTGCTACGGAATTGAGAACTTAAGAGCGTATTGACAGGTGGACGGTGTAGATATCTGTATCTGTTGCTACATTAATTAGACATTAGAGGTTACATCTTCCATCATCCACAAGCGGAGAAGGGTGGGCGAAACTGGATCAAATGTAATCTGACCTTCAAAAAGTGCTACTTAGAAGCCTAATTTGAATAAATGACTTTTGGTTTGGTTTGAATGTGTATGCTGGTGTCGACAAATTAGTCTAATATGCGCGGCGCAATACCAGCGTACAATGATGAACAGAAATAAACGTCACAGTATAAAAAGGTAATTAATAAAATAGGTATTAAAACAATCAAGAACGGTGCTTACTCGGTTTCCCAAAGAATATACATTCCCCGCACATCAATTTCCCGCCGTCAGCCATGTTTGTATCCGATCGGTATCTGTTTATCGAATGTGCTCGATGTCTGTGAACATAGTTCACGGAAATTAGTCATCAAACATCAAACACGCGCTTCCATTAGATTACATTTGAGTGGTGCACGCGAATCATATTTACAACAATAATTATGCAGCAGAAAATGTATTCACTGAGTATATTTTTCCTTGTGGTTGAAGGTAAGAGATAGATAACCCAAAAAAATACAGACAAATTCAAAGAGCAGGAAGTTTTTGATTAATCTGTATTTTTTGATTCTCGGTTTTCGGACTCTTTGTTTCTCGGTTAACGGTTTTGTTGATTCTCTTTTCATTTAACGTGAAATTGTTGGCTTAAGATCCCATACCTCGGTTGCATGTTTTTAGTCGTAAAGCAACATAATTCCTGCCAAAACTTTTTAACACCTACTTATCTGTGATAAATAAAACCAGTATCACATAACCCCAAATCTCCAACCTTTCCCCAATCGACAGGCACATTGATTCTCAGATGAAATAAAAGCCATGATATGACTTAAAGCTCCACAATTTCCAGTAGATGGGATTCAGCGATCCTTCAAAGGCTTCTCTAAGCCGACACTTCATTTTCTTCAGCCCTTTTATACGACATGTGTTCGGTAGCTCATATAACACGGGCTTTTGTACTACGTAGCAATATACGAATATGAAATTTGTTCAGAGATTTCGTCACAGGTAAAGGCGATTTCGTTTTATTCCCCGAGTGTTTTATGTGAGCGAGGATATTAGAAACGAATTCCTGCATTTGATTGAGTCACAGTACTCACAGCTTCGATCAAAATAAACAACTTGTACGTAACTACGTTTGTTGAGTTTATTTGATATTAACCTATATTGGTACTTGCAATGTTTTATTAGTATTTTATAGTGTATGTAACAAGTTAGAATGTTGTAAAGCCTATCTGCCATTAGAGGGTTAGCTCGTAAAGTGTCGAGTATAGCTGTATGAGGTAACAACATTGTGTTGCGTTTCGCACGGCGGCTGACGAGACACGGAAGCCTAATTCATCTTGCATTATGAGTAAGTACATATTACGGCACAAACATATAGGATCTTTATAGATATGGGTAGGATGTGAAAGGTACTTATTGGATTTTTGTTTCGTTTTGCGATCGTAAATACGAGGTCTGCGAATGATACGTGTATATGACCTAAGCGTTACAACGTAGTAGACCTAAATTTATATGTTGTATATTCAATGAGGGAGGTACTAGATCTTGCATTTTTTTGCAGTTATTTCAGAGTGCTATAGAATTATACACTCGAATTTTAAATTTAGAGTATTTTATAGCTTAGAAAAAAAATGTTGATCAGGAAAATAATCAGTTCCCAGCGTTTGATCTATGACATCTTTTGCATGAGTTGACTCCCATCACATTGTTCCTTCCTCGCTTCCCCCTGAGATTTCGCAGCACAGACTATCAAGGTGCTCACTGAACCGTTTTTATAATATAAACAGAGCAAATATAATTAATCAACGTCTGCGCTTCTCCAGCCGCGCAATTACCTCACTTTCGGTAAAACAAACACACCCGCAGAAAATTCAAGGAAAGTAACGAAGCACCGGGGCGCGAATTACTCTCAAATAATAATTAAACTCCGTAGGGTTATCAACGCTACAACTTAAGCGTAATCATCCCCCGAACTTTCCTTTTTGCTTAGAAATTGTTGCGTTTCGTTATTAATTTTGCACAAATTTTGTTCGTAGATGTGATTATTTGAAATTTTAAATGATGATTTGCGGTTCGGTGTTAAGTAAATTGTTTGGGGAAACTGCGCCGAGATTGTTTTGGGTGTTCACGAGTTTTGTGTTTTCAAAGGATGGGTTGTGTGTTGATCTTTGATGTAAACCACTGATACAATGGGATGAGAATATGTATGAGGTAAGATATTAATATTATTTGGGAAACGTTATATTGGAATGTTGTTTTCAGAGTTAAAAACATTCTTAATTCCAAAGTAATGAGAAGTACTACCTGAAAACTTTTGTTTTATACGTAAAAATGTTTTATGTTAATACGATTAAGAACAACCTCACCAACATATTTAAGGGCCAAGTGTCTGAAATAAAAAAGGTTTAATTCTATTTTCACAGTAAAAAGACACAAAAAAACAACAAAAGTAATCGCCACAAGTTCTATCCGGTCCATACCATCCCCTATCCTCGGGAACCTATGACGTAATTGGTACATAATCCGTTCGCGTCAGACGTGACTCCGGCTGGACGTGATAAGAGGCGGAGGAAGACGAGGCTTATCTGACGGGAGTAGGTCGCTCGATACTCGCCGCGTGACGAGAATCTGCAATACGATGCCATGTTATGACTACGTGGTAGGTGCTTCGATATCAATGTTTTGTAATTTGTTAAATGTGTGTAGATGTGGTTTCTGGGTTTGATATGTTAGGATTTGAGTAGTTTTCGGCTCTCGTATAATTATTTGTCTTAATCATGTGAATCGTGTAGTCTATTGCTTAGAGGAGTAGCTGTGACGAAATTTTAGAAACCGTTATTTTTTATAAAATTGTTTTGATTTTTTTTTCTATGAAGATGATAAATTTCATTTTTCACAAGTTTTCCTTATTTTATTTTGAGTATCATATGTAACACAACCTTGAGGGTTTAAAGTTTTTCAAAATCACCTTACGATTATTTATTTTCACAGTTTGTCTTAACTATATTTAACGTAGTTCTATCCTTTAAAAGTACTTCAAAAGATTAATAATAATTAAGTTATGTGTCGTATTATTGTAGAAACACTTTGAAATAGATTAGCTGTAATCTTTGACTATCCATTATTGGATATTAATATGGTAATTAGCTTATCGCCTCCTTGGAACGGAGAATTTACATACGGGTAACTTTATGAGGGATACAATCATACAACTATGTGTGTGGTATAACAAAGCTATTTGTTATTATATTACCTCTACTAGCTGTTGCCCGCGACTTCATCCCCGTGTGTAGAAGATATAAGGTATGATTTATACCTGCCCTGTTTTTTTCACATTTTTCATTGTATTTTCGCTCCTATTAGTCACAGCGTGATGGTTTATAGCCTAAAGCCTTCCTCGATGAATGGTCTATTCAACACAAAAAGAATTTTTCAATTTGGACCAGTAGTTTCTGAGATTAGCGCGTTCAAACAAACTCTTCAGCTTTATATATTAGTATAGAAAATAACTAGGTGTACTATTATCTAGATAAGTTTGTGTATCCATATCAATGTTATTATTGTTAAAGCATTTTTGCGCGATTCGCTTACAGTTAACATATAAATAACTATTTAAATAGAATTAGGCATACTGTTTTTGTAATGAGTTATAGATATAAATTGCGAGTCTTAATTGTCGCATTAGGCAATGCTTGTAAGGATAGTTTTAATTTGGTTATAATAAATAAATAAAAGAAAGCTTATCTGCTTAATCTAAATGGATTTCAGGTCAGAATCAACTACAAAAGCAGTAAAGAATCAGATAAAACTTTTTCTTTATCTATCTGTATTTTAATTAACCAGAAAGCTCGCTCTCCACATCCCACTTAAAAAAGGTTTACGAATCGAAAACAGAATGGATTCGCTAGAAAAGTCTGAAGTACAATCGTCGGAAAAAAGGGTAATTTTTAGCGATTTTTCATCGGAAGCTTGGACCCTACCACGATCTCTTAAAGTACCCCTGCTGCTGATGTGGAAGCGTGACAGAGCTATACAAGGCGTAGCGCGGCATCTCTTTCCCACACCAATAATATAACTTTTATACCCGTTGCTTGGGTTCTAGTTCACAAGGAGGATTATCCATCGATTCCCGGACAAAGGGAGAATTTTTATTAGAATCGCAGCTATTGTTCCAGAGTTACAAATGTCTGATAATGAGACATGATTTCTCTTTTTAATGAGTCGTACGAATATCTCCTGTTTGTAGGGAATTATAAATTGGCTGCGATTTTATAGCGTAGTAGGAGGTTTTGTAGGGAAATTATGAGTGTTTGTTGTTTAAATAGTATTATTAAAAAAAAATACTTAGTTTGAAGTTATAAAAATTTAAAGCCCTTTTTTCACTATAGACAATGTGGTTGGGGTATCGATGGAGCTTTATTTTTGAAGCGGATGTACATACCTTAAGTTAATTGAAATTGTTTCCGGTAATTAGCTGTCTAAGTACAATTTAAGTGATTTTTGGATAGGTAAAACTTTGAACTAAAGTTATGATATACCGAACAGTCACAGTTTTAACATTACTATACAAATATACATACTGGACATTACACACCATGTTCTGTATATTTATAGATATTTTGTTCTATTTTTTTAAATAGAATTCTAAACATTTAATTTCACCCTTTAAATACATACTTATACATAGACTATTTACATATTCATATCCATATTCTCTCTTTAGAAGTCCAAGATATTTTTTAACTGAAAAGAGGGTTTATTAAAAAATAAACTTTAGTCCCGTAGCCTGAAACAAGAGCTTCACTCGGTGACAACTAGGTGGCTCTGACTGCAGCACAATAGCAAGCGTGGGATGATAGCTCACGATATTAATGCAAAGTGAGCCACGCTGAGATGAATCTATCTCTGCGTACTGCAGTATACTGTTCGCCATTCTATTTTAGCTAGTTAACTGTGTTGTTACCGAGGTGGTATTTACAAGTCAAGGGAAAATGAGATGTCTTTTTGATATGAAAAAAAAAACGTATACTCCTTGAAGATTACAATAACGTTGATTAGCAATTATTCGCAGCTAGTCTGCTCGTTTGCGTCATAATAGTACCGTAATACTAGTCACTCACATAAATAACCATGTCCAAATTTACTACAATACGTCAATGGCGTATTCAATAGGGTAATTGACAAAAAAAACTGTTTAGTTTGTCAGACAGATTTCCAAAAAATATTGTATGTGTATGTTTTACCTTGGAAACAATTAATGAAGGGGATACAATGGCGTATACGCTCGTGTGACGTCACTTACCAGTACGCTTTTTACTAGCAAGTGATTTTTTTAGCCCCCACCACCCAACCGGCTTTTAATTTTTCTTACTTTTGAATGATGTGACAAAATGATAAATAAATATTCATTATTTTTTGAAAATCTTACTGACGGAAGATACACATTTTTATTATTAGATTTAATCAAACACCCAATTGTCTTTTTCCATCCCAATAAAATCCCAATTGATTCACACTCAATAAAAAACAAAGCACCATCACACTTGAGCAATGAGTACTTTCAAAATCTTTAAGTCTTTAACTATTAACTGCTTCCATAAAACCTCTTTCGTAGTACTTATCTAGGATGGTACAGACGTGCGAGGTGATTAAACTAATTGCCTGCTCATTGCTCACTAGGAAGGTGGCTGCAGAGGTCGCTGACCCCGACAAGTGGTATTTGACATTCATTTTAGCAATTTGACTTTGGGTTGAGTTAGAAAGAAGAAAATCATGGTTTGATATGAAAAGTTCACTAAGATACTTGCAATGAATCGCTGCAGAATGCTTTTCAAAATTATCTATGTCAAATTGTCACCGATTTCTGTTGCTGATAATTAAATTGACATTAAAACGCTTATTATAATTATTAGATACAGCTAATTATTAGGTACATACCTATTTCGTTTTAAATTATTCCGAAAAGAGTATGCCAATGTGCTTTCATAAATAGAACTTTTATAACTAACAATGTCTTACTGTAAGTTGGGAACCTTTAAAAGTCTTTACAAAGCAACAAAACCAACAGATACTGTGTGCTAACTAATTACAGAACATATTATCTTTGTTCCTCAAATTACAGAGTACGCAAATCAACTCGCAACGTTCAATTATTTAATTATTATTTTGTAATTGGCACACAAGTACAGTCAGCGGAAAGAAGCAATTTGAAAAGGAATTAAAATTCAATGCATCCGTCAAAACAGCTGAAGCCAGGAATCAACAGATGTTGGTTTTCACCTGGACATCTTCATGTTTACCTTAAAACTAATTTATTTATATGCAGGGTGGAAGAATCTATATTTATTGTTCTTCATATTTTTGTTGCGAGGAGACCTGGGTATCCCTTAGGAATACTTTGATGTGAAATAGGAATAGTTTCAGGAAGACGATTTTTAAAATATATACAGAATACTGTCATTTAAGGTCAAGAAAAAGAAAAATAGTCAATAATTCTGTAGTTCTTACTAAATGGACAGATTAAGTGCTACTGCTCATTCTGTGCGAAGCTGGGCAGATATTAGAACAAACATACTAAAACAACCCCTATCGCAAACCAGGCACTCGATAAAATATGACCATCATACGTTAAGCTCACAATACAAGCTCATATTAATTACATTTTACAGCCTCACCCCAATGTTAGATAAGGCTTCGTTTTCCCGTAATTCTAAAACAGTTTAGTAAATTACAAATCGGATTTCGCATACGTTACGCAATATCGAATGTCGCCATACTAATTAATGTTCGCAAACCTTGTTATCCACTCATTTATATTCAAATTAAAACGGGAAGCGAACCAAATTTGATTAAATTTTACCAATATATGATACGCGGCAGTCAGCGTAGGAAACCGCAACATTTAATTATTAGGGGCTGTGTTAGACCATTGTTGAAATTGAATATAATGTTCAACTGAAAAAATCCGAATGAAAAAAAAAATTGGCTTATTGCTAAAGTGTCTAAAAATAATAAAAGCACAAATAAAGGTGCTAAAAGATCCTTTCGAACACTTAAAACCAATTATGATTTACACGCGAAACGAATTTCAGATACCGCTACGTAAATAATAACTAACAACACCGCAAAAATATAATTACCCGTGACCTAACGAACTGCCATTCAAGCCATTCGTCCTAAAAAAAAAATGCGTACGTAGTCACTCATTTCTGCGTAAAGCTCTGTGCAGAGCAGACGTGGGCGAATAAAACCTACGTGTTGCAATAAAATAAACGAAATATCTTCGCTATTCGCGTCGCGATAACAACTGCTATTGTTCCGCGGATGCTGGCCGCGACCGTAAATTTGAACTAAGGCGCTGTAACGAGGGCTATTGTCGAACAACTGTAACACATGTCCATTGCCATAAGCTGATTTAGACGCGGGAAGTGTAACAACAGATTTCACGTCACATTTGATGCTTACAGACTTTTCTCCAGACGCTAAAGAAGAATGATGGGGTAGTTAATGCTACCTCCTATTATTGCGAGGACAAAGAATGAGCTTTTGTTGTGCATTGAAAATTTCTTCCTTTCTTTTATTACTGTGCCCTTTTCGGCCTTATCGAAGTCGTATTGATACTTTAAATTATGATAAAGGTAGATAAAGTTGAAACAATTTTCCTCGAAATTTTCGAGCTGTGATCAATTCATGTTTGTGTAGATTTTTAGGTAAATGCCCTGCTGTTTCTTAACTCAGTAGACTAAATGAAAATTCGAAACTCAAAAAAAAAAACTAATATCAATTTGCCTGTCCTAGCCTTTGGTCCATCCAAAAAGGATTTATTCAGTTGATCATCCCTTCAGAAACTATCGTATAATCTCAAGATTATTTGAACTCCCGAACAGCTCTTGTCAAACACAGTGTAGTGTAAATGACTCAGTATCGATCTAATCGAAGAGTACTAATGAAGTTGGCTGTTTACTCTGTAGTTTGCAGTTCAAGTAACTTACTAAGTAGATAAATACTTGGCGCTCGTGGTTCTTGAGTCTTAGTTTTCTAATCTTCGCTGTTGTGGGGAACAACACTCTGTTTCGACGGGTTACACGGCATCGACTTTAGTTGTAAGAGTTTTGAACACAGTGGATGATGTACCTACTAACTGCTTGTCGTAGTTTATTTTGTTAGCTCTTTGCAACGCAACATCTGAAGATTATGTATTAGTTCATTTGTTTAATAATACTTGTTCTGGGCGTTCTGGCCAACGTACGTGACGTTTCGTGAGGTCAACCCCACGTAGTACAAGCATTTGTGGGGTCCATCATTGCTTGATTTAAATCATTGATGCGGGAGTCGTAAAAAATGCGGAGACGTTGCAATGCGGCTCAGGTTTAGTCAGTAAGAGTCTGACACTACACGCTTCCTACTACGAGGAGGTGGCTGTAATGCAATAAGCAAACCCCCGTCTGACGAAAAAGAGAAGAAAAATATATTCATTATCGCTCCTCGTCAGCGTTTTCGAGTTTCTCACTGAGTCTTTAAAAAAAATATTAATAATGTTTGTACTCTTTATTAATTAAACATATTAATAACATATTTGTCGTGTGTCAATGGAGCCGTCTCCGCGTGTATGGGTGCTGTTGACTGCAGGCCGCGCGTGCCGGCTCCGCGACGCGCTGCGTTGGCCACGCGGCTTCCCCACAACAACGGTACAATGCTATTTAGATTGCTATTACGACCACTTGACTAAAAACAAATAGAAAACTACCCGATAGCAACTAATGGAATGGAAGTAAGTCTTAAAGGGCACTTTAGAATAAATGGCAATGGGAATGCTGATTGATGAAAACAGTTCTTATAAGCTTTAGAAACGTTTTCAGATCTACAAGAAGATATAAGCTTATTATTTTTGCTGGATACAAAATGTTCTTTTGAGGGTATAGTTAACAGTACCGTGCTTAACTAATGTCTTGCTACTTGCCAAATTTCAAATAATGCCAAACTTAATTACGTGTCGGCTGGGAGCCGCAGAACAATGTTTATCCCAATACGGTACGCAGTCGTCGTCAATTTGTTTTAGCTAACAAGAGCCGCATAATTTCGTTTAAACTCAATAAATTCTACTTGTAATATTCCTCCTTTGTTTGTTATAATGCGATCGCGCCCATCCGATGCCGATTTGTAATGATTTTAATGTACGAGTGATGCCCTTACATGCGATGTATTGTTCACGCCCCCTCAGGTCCCGACTATTGTACTCAAGTGTATTATAATTGTAGGTTATTTATTGTAGCGCGGCGGGAGACACGATTCTGCTACATGAATTCGCTTCAACGTAAATAAATTAAGCTCTCGTTAAAACGCGAAAATGTTTTCTAGAGCCATTTGAGAATTTTTGCACAGCGTACATTTTTGGAGTGGCGTCATAAATTACTTTTAATTTCTTTAAGCGTTGACGCTTTTCCACGTTATTGCAAACTTCTCTTGCGTACTAAATTGTTTTATTCTTAAGCGCCTCATGGAGAGCATTTATAAAACTTTATAATAATCTTTTGTGTTTATTGTAATCTTAAAGTGCTTCTTTCCTGCATTAATCAACCTTTATTTTCATCCAAATCTTTCTTGTACGTAAAATCTTTGGCATCTTTCTCTCAATTTTTTGACTACATTGGACGTTTGCCAGGAACCTTCGTTTATTTCGCGTGCTCAGTCCAATGCACACAAGCCGTCCATCAATTAGTTACAAATAGTTTCTGAATTGTACATATGCGCTTAGCCCCTCACTGCCGATGACGGCGTCAAATTCAATCGCAACTAAACTTGCTTAATCCGACCCGCTTTGTGAACTCGGTCTCGCCATATGGCGTCTTACAAAGTTTTTGTCACCAGTCGATACAATAGTGGATTTAGATGTATTTGATGACGTTTGAGATTTCACGGGTGCCGCCAAATATAAATACAATTGGTGTGAAATTACAACAAAAAATAATGACCGTTTTAATCGATGAAATGTTAAGCCGCATTGTACGGGTTCTGTCAATGGAATCTTTTATTCTTTTCTGTGAAATATTGATTTTTGGGTTCGGGTGTGAAATCACGATCGTTTTCGTTTCGATTTGATGATTTAATTGTGTACAATTTAAGATTATTCACTGTATTCTGCGTAGAATCTAAAAGTGCCTTAGCCATGAATGATGCGTCTATCCATCATCCATCATCAAAGCACTTTAAGAGACTTCCCCTAGTCTGTAAATCTACTGTAGTCTAGGCCAAAATACCTACGTTTTTTATAAGATATATCGATTTACAGAAATTCTAATAACACTAGATGCCAAAATAATACCAAAAGTACACAATTCAAAATTTGACAAGATTATCTTACTTTCTATTAACATTTTGTATTTTCATCGAATTTTCGCCGTCGCCATGTTTAATATGATTTGGCTTCAGTCGAAGTATTTGTATGGAACACGACAGGCGCATTAGAAGTAGATTCAAATTTGTATTGTTGTGCAAATCGCCGCCAGGGGGCGCCAGGGGCGCATCCGTCTGCGTTGGTGATTACCGAAACGGTGAACTGAATCAAGATTATATGGAAGAATGGAAGCAGAGGGTGTTAATATTTTGAATTATAAAGACGGCAAGTAAGTGGTGTTATTGTGTTGGAGAAATCTGAATGCAATGAATACGCTTAACATTCCATTATTGTCTCCATATTACCTGTTGTGTATAATTCAATATTCGAGTATTATTATGTTCCTACATATTTCTTTCTATGTAGCGCTGGTAAACTTTAAAGTTATATATCACTATACCATGCCTCGAGACCTAAAATCAGGCCTTATTTTACTAGCAAGAGATCAAAAAATATGTGACTAATTTATTTAAGAGCTTTCAGGCCTTAAATGTAGCTATTAGTACGTTCATCTTTGGTCGACTCTAAAACCCTAAACCTCATAATCCATTAAGGTTTCATTCCCAAAGTCAAAGAGAAAATTGTGCATTTGTCACATAGTAATTCACTTAAAACTCAGCACTACTACGATTTACTTCAAACTATTCCAGTAGACGAATGCAGAATAAGGAATGTGTTAGTCGGGTTTGATGCAAATATCGCGAGACAGCCGGACGACGTACATCATCGTGTTTTATGAGGAGTCTACGTGTTACTGGAATGTTTACGTTGTATTGTCTTACAGTTCTGTATTGGCAGTGATGTTGGCAGTATTGGTGTGATGTTGGCGTATTGATACGGCATCGTACGGATGTAGAGTTGGTGTTTGCGTTGATTTTAGATTCATCAAGTTATACTATGAAATTATGTCATAATATTCTACTAAGAAAAACAAAGACAGGATTTTCTACAAGTTATAAATTAGGAAAAACAAAAAACCTATCGAATTTCTGACTGCACCACCGCTGTTTGACCATCACGGTTCTATATGATACAGCCTTATCATACCATACCATTACCTTTTAGTAGAGAACCATAAAAATGCCCCGTTTTAGATGCCTAGCCCGACAGAGGAACTAGTAAAATCGATTAAAGCCTGAGTTCTAAATTCAAAAACTCCATACTAATTAAATAAATAAATAAATGCGAACAACATCACATACATTGTTCTGAACCCAAAGTAAGTTGCTAAAGCACTTGTGTTATGGAATTCAGATACAACGAAGGTACCCAGACCCGAGACAATGTAGAAATGTGCATTTTTACATTGACCCGACCGGGGATCGAACCCGGGACCTCAGAGCTAGCGACACCTTGAAACCGGTGCGTGCGCCACTCGACCACGGAGGTCGTTAAATTGCAATAATCAAGTGTGATAATAACATTACTCTTGCGATAGTTTTCATACAAGGACCTCAGTATTCCCGATGATAACTCGTTCCTTAACATCATTCGAAATTTAAAACCGAAAATTAAATTCAAGTAACATAAGGACCTCGGCCCAAAAGACCCTCATTTTCCCATCAACCCCACAGGAATAAAGAGGTCGGTCCTCAACGGAACCTTTGCTATCATTCATCTGCAGATCTTTCTAATTTTACAATTTATCTGCGGCTAGTCAAGATACGGAAGCCCTGGATATAAATCATCTTTATGGACCCGAGGATTGGTGAGGACTTTTCAGTTTTCACTCCAGGAAATTGTGAGATTTTAATTGCCTGTATGGAACTTATGGGGTTCTTGTGATAATGTGTTACATTTGTTTCGTGTTCAGAAGATAAAAAGAAAGTGTTTGGTGTAGTGTGTAGATGACTGACTTGAAGAACAATTAAAAAAAAATTAGAAATAAGTTTAATAATAAGTACTGGCTGGAAACTTTGGTCTTTATAATATTTAGGTACAAATAGGAAAATTTGCGTGTTTAAAGTATTAGCCATGAAAAATTATGATGAAGATTTATTTCTTATTTCACATACCTCCCCACATTTTATGAACTACCAAAGACGTCTATATTCTGCACCCTAAGTAAGGAGTAAATGCGCACTATATCTCATATATTGCGAGTAATATGTCAGCGAATTTGCGTTTCGCGCTCGTCTTCAAGATAGAGAGCTTCCATTACTGATCCGACGATTTGTTCATTCCTTTAAGGCTGAAATGGATGCAGAATGTAAATAAACGGAGATATATCTTGTTTTATTTATTTGGTACTAATGTTGTGTGTAAAATGTATGATTTGTTGAGCTAAAAATGGACACGGATACCAAGTAATATTCCCTTAAAATGTTCTTCTTTTTTTCATATGGCAAGTTCCATAATAAGCTCGCTGAAAGTTCCGTAATATACTTTTTAAAGTTAATATGCTTGACAGCAGAGTAAGGATGATTTTGTTCACAGTTTCTACTTTACATATAAAACTTGGGTATCATTTTTTATCCTTTAAATTCTCCAAGGAGTACTCGAGCAAAAGTTTTATGGCACGCTAGAAATATTTATGATCACTTATTATTCTCATTTACAAAACTTAACGCCAAGACGTTTTACACAAGTTTTGTGGTTAGCTAGCTACTTTACTGTGGAGAAATTGCATTGAGTTTTGAATGTTTATGTAACTTTAGTTTCACAAAAGTTATTAATCTGCATTTTGCTTGACTCATTACGTTTGCTTGTCAAGCTTGTCAAAGTTCATAAAAAAACAAACGAAGGTTTGTTTAAAAAAAAAGGTTGGTACTAATAAGATTAGATAATCATTTGTTTTATCAAAATCTTAGCCAAAAGTTTCCAAGTATTCAAAAGATGTATACCTACGTTTAAGATGTGTGTTCTGCTTTCTTATTTCAGTTCGTATAGGGTGGGAACATGTTCTTGTCGTGGCCATCCATCGTCTGACCCTCGCCTGCTTAGCATACGTATTGCATTGCTCAGCGCCATTCGCATACTCCCACACACTTGGTGTAATGGCCCATTATAAAACTCACTACTTATTGCTATTTGCATCGTAAAATAAATGAATAAATGAAATTATTGTTTGTATTTACAACTGTGTTCTAGTATCTTTATAAGCAAAGTTATTTCATATGGTAGGTTATCTACAAAAAGATATGTTAAGGCAAAAGTGTTGGATTTTAAATAAACTTAGGATACCAAGCGAGTTGGAGCCATCAACGGCTGTATAATTCTAGCTTCAAAGTGACTTAGTACTATGAAGCTGTAGGATATTATCTTGGTTTGAAAACTGAGGTTCTGGTAATGGATGTTATAGCAGCAAATTTTGAATGGTGTTATTCCTGTAAGCCTATTACCAGCTAGTCAAGTGATATTTTGTCGGGTGTGGAAAAACAGCGTAAGGCGGCGTCTCTCTTCCACAACTACAGTAAGGGTGGTGGTAGGCCCTCTACCTTCTTTACTCGCGGGTTCGAATACGTGTCTGTGAAATTAGACACTCGACTTAAACTCCAGAAACGCGGGAGTCGTTTAAAAAAGAAAATTGTGTCCCATGCATCTTAGAATATGAACAGTCCAATATTTACTCTCACGTTGAGATTAGGGTTATTTTCCCGACTAGCACGTAGCTGGGAGTCCTGCACGCTGCCCGCTGCTGCCGGCTCCGGGCTGTTCCTCTCATGATTTACTGCGCACGCGTGAGCTACGTCCGAGCGAGTTTACACTGGGAGATGCGCTGAATTCATAATTGTTTTTAACTTGTTAGATGTAGAGTTGTTGTGTATAAAGAATTCTTGGTGTAGAAGACTTAAATTAAAAAAAAAAATTATGTGCTACGTTCGATGTTTTAGTTTCATGCTTAGGTGATCCATTTTTTTTAATGAACGAATTGGTTGCATTGGAAATCTTCTAATGTAATCTAATCTAGACCTGAAGTTAGGAAAAAGGTTTTGTATAATCATCATCTAAATTAGTTTTTTTTTGGCATATTTTCTCAACAAGCTAGATCGCTGTTTCTTCCGAGAGATTCTTCATAAATTATACTTTAATCTATTCCCGTAACTTCAAAAAGTGACTTAGTAAGGTATTCCCTAGATCCATTAGCTTCCAATATTAGCTATTTACCCTGATAGGAAGAGGCTTCGATCGCCACTGAACCGCGAGGGAATAGCCACGAAGTAGTGCAGGCATAACATCACATATTTATAGCCCGGCTCTACCTTATACCTGAACACGTCTTCCACAACCTTATGTGTACATCAAGTTTATTATTAAGCAGATTGTGTGGAAAATATACTCTGGAATAATGTGGAGAAATCTGGAGGAATCGAACGAATTTTGCTGTGTGAATTTGATTAAAATGTTGGTTGCTTAGATAGATGTGTCTAGTTGTTTAATATTATATGTTTAGTCTGACAGGGCACGGACAAGGACAGGGCTTTTCGGTAACTGATGTTCTTTATAATTACTCTATTATAAGTACCTACTATGGAAATTGAATATCGTTACAGCTGTATCATTTGACTTGATCATTTGATTTTCCATTCAAAGTTTACAGAATATAATTGAACTTGTCAAAACACAAGAAATAAATTTTCATTGTAAATAAAAACCTTTTAAAGGACCCCGGTCCTCTAATGTGAACACTCAGAGGATCCTCGCCACGGAGCTTCCTAATTTCATTATTTATCGGTTTACGGAGGCGACGCAAAAATGTCCGGCGCGCGCCCTCCTAAATCATACGCAGTCCTTTTAATTGAGAAAAATAATACTTCGCGCTAAATTGGTATGAAATGACTTAAGAATTTTACGCGGACCGAATGTTTAATGTCTCTGAGAGAAAAATCTTTTATTTAGAACTGGGTGTAAATAAAGAGATGATAAATCACGCTAAACTCTTTTATAGAAAAAGTTTGTTCAGAAAATGCGTCGGAATTTTTATGAATGATTCGGTAATTTTGCAGTTTGTTTTGCTCCGTGCAGATAATTAAGAGTATAGAAATACCTAACTTTTCCTGAAACCTAAACCTGAATGTCCTAGTAGTGTTCTGAAGATCTCCAGAGAGCGATAGAGGGCGCCGGCGATTTGGTGTCTGCCTTGGAACAAGAAAGGTGGACAAAACTCATTCTCAGATTCCCGAAATTTTGTACTTTCTATAAAAACAAAACCACTGATTCTAAAATAGTTTATTACGTTTATATCTATCATTCCGTACTGATGAGTCATCGTTTAACGAAGTAAGCTAAAGCGGCAAGTGCAGTTAAAAAAATAGGTCAGTTGAATTTTGCGCGACAGAAGACGGGTTGGGAGAATCACGATGCTCGGTCTTGAGCAAACAACTAAAGGTGGAGAAGAGATACACCCAGGGAAAATAGAGTCTATAGAAACTAGGGATGGTGTTAATAGGGTGATATTAGCTTGTTGTTGTGTCATCATAACTCTCAATCTTATCCAAACAAGTTCTGCCAAACTTTAAATCTCTGCAACTTAAAATACTGCATTAACTTGCATACTCTAATGCAGGCCTAAAACACCCGCAACTGCCTATTAATGTAAAAAACAAACATTAAGTACCTCTACCTAACTTGGCTGCAAACCAAACAAACAAAAAGTTAAGTGTGTTGTAAAATTATACGCAATGATAACGCACAAAAATTCCCTTCAGAAGTGTTTTACAAAGATATAAATAGAAGCAAAACTCCATTAGTATTTTTACGACCGAAACATTCGGACATTTGTTCCTTTGACGGTAAATAAAGAAGAGATAAGAACGTAAGACAATAGCTAGTTATCACCGAACGTATAAAATAAATGTATCCGAGATTTACAAGTCGTTACTCATAAGAGATATGGTTACTTACTCAGCGTTCGACGCGGCTGGCGCATACCATATCTCTGTTAATTTATCATCTACCGCAAGAAATTGATATATGCACCCAGCCCGCATGCCGTCAGATCGTCTACATAAATTCTGGTCTTGTTACGTGGTCATAACCTTGAGGAACCCGTAACAACGCTAAAGGATAATAAACTTTACTATTTAAAACTTAAAATTCAATTTCGGTTGGTGTGTTTCTACGTGTGATTCTTTTATGAACGCCCTGCGTGGTGCCAGAACCCAACGGGTGGTAACTCCTTATTTGCATACGTGTTTGTTTTATACTAACAAATCAAAAATGGCTGTGTGATTATTGGTGAGCGGATGTCTGCCATGTTATTTTTATTTGAACATGCTTTCCAATGAATTCTACGGATATTTACGGCCAGTTTGATCTTTATCGGGAAGTTGATGGTAATGTGATTAGGAATCGATGTAAAAGAGTTTTTATTTGAGAAAGTCGACGTTGAATCTATGAATGTTGGAGACACAAATTGTTGGACTTACGATTGAGGTAACCAGTGAAGGTCTTTTATGAAGGCAGTATAGAAGTCAGAACTTGTTGTTGATATGTAGTGTAAGTTGAGCCGATACGCTTAAATCGCTGATACTCCATGTATTTGTATATTGATGAGCACCAAATAATCTTCGATTTATCAAACATTTTATTTCATTTAAAGTTACAGTCAAAGAAGTGGAGATTTAAACACAGATAGGTCTAACTTAACATAAAAAAAACTGAAGACAATTAACCAAAAAGACCAATAATAAAACCACACATTTATCCCAAAGATAATTCTCTAAAAAGATACAAAAGTATTCTTTCCCCATATAGCACCCGTTTGCACCCGCGGATCGCACGCGAACGTTGCATCCAACCGGCGCTGTGGCGTTTATTACTGCGAGACTACGAAGGACTGTTATTTATGTGTGAACCATGATCCCGATCGTGCCATGTTCGTATTGTGCGCCAAACACCGTTTGAACAGGGATAATGGGATTTAATGGTGAATTAAAGCTCGTAGATTGATTTCTGTAAAGTGCTGGCGAGATTGCTATTGTATAGACCAGATGGCGAATTGATGAACAGATACTGTGGATAGTCAAAAAAATATCGAGATTCTGTTTTGTCTGGGCTACGTTTGGGTTAGCTTACGTATTAATGGGTTAAGCTGAATATGTCAAACCGTTTTGATGATAGACGAATTTTTCTCTTGTAATTTTTGCCGTTTGTTTTACTGATTAGAAGTTAAAAACAATTTCTTCGAGGAAATTGTTACTTACTTGATAGATTCACATGGTTTTCGAACGTTACCAACCATTTAAGAGTCAATTGTCATCATCGCCATATTAGCACGAAGCACATTCGCTTTTAAAAATACCAAAAAGCTGAGTCTTGTATTATAAATTCAATCAAGTACACAATGTAACAGAGTTGCGATCACTCACTATTACCATTAAGCTTTATTATGCTCTATAATAATTCAGTAAGGGCGGAAATCGCTTGCACTAGTTGGTTTTCAAACTCTGGTGGTTCGAAGTTGTGGTTTTCCGTATCCTAGCTGGATAATTTATTAGATTATCAACGGTCCGCATACTGCAGTGCATACACCGATGATTAATAAAACTTGTGAATTTCTGTTTTATCGAGTTTCAACGAGAATTTTGTGCTGGCTTCTCCTAATTTAATTTACGTCAAAACTTTTTCATTTTACTTTAGAACTCATTAGGGAAATATGAAATGAGAGGGAAATTAAGATCTGGGGCAGTCGTTGATTAGACTCAGGTTTGGCTTTTTCCTTTGTTTGTTTGTATAACTATTCTAAAGAGTTTGGTCTGTTTTTTACCTTTCTTATTTTTTGGTGCTATTTCTTTTGATTTGAGGTCAGTAAGAGTAAGTCATACAAAAAAAATAGTTACTAACGGATTCTTTTCCTTTCGTACTCAAGTATTTTTGTCTAAAAACACATTTTCCAAGAATTCTCAATCAGAACACCTATTGAAAAGTTGAGCTGTTTCATAAGAAGTTATGAAATGAAATGAAATCATTTATTCTATAAGTAGGATATATCATCACTTTTACATGTCTTCTTTTTTTTGAGAATGCTGGAGTAGACATTTCCTTTCTGACAACCCTGAGAAGAAATATATATATAATCTGAATTTCTCTGTAAATAATGAATCAATCAATAAAGTGATACGATTAAATGATTCATAGCGTCCCTGATTTCAGCCCTCGACACCCAATATTTTGACTTGACAGTAAGTCACCTTCGTTTAGTTAACTTGTCTTCTCGTTCTCTGTTCAGTGACCCGGGCACTGCGCCACCTTCAGCCGCAAGACACTTCAGCGAGCATGAAATTCTTAAGTAGAAGACAATGTAGGCTGTTACTTTATGCTAATGGTTTATAAAGTCTATTGGAAGTTACGAAGCTTTACAATCTATCTAAATGAAGGTCGTAAAGAGTAACATCTCTATTGCCAGGTACCTACTTACGTAAGTTCAGCCGAAGTTTAGGGCTATTATTTGTTTCCCTGAGAAGTTTTGGTTAAATTTAAATTCCGATAATTTTGATTAGCTTATTGGTAGGGTAACTCTACTACGTTATCTAAAGAAAAAGATTTAATTGTGATAAATTATAAATACTTCCTGCCGGCTACTGAACAAATAAATGTGAAATAGTACTAAATAAAACTTTACTTAATGCATTCATTTATTTTCCAAGAATTCTAAAATGTCACCTGCAGCGCTATATTAAACCCGTTAAAGACGTATCACACTGCCCTTTACAAAGTACGCAGAGCATGGAGGAGCCAGGAAGTCTTACCTTAGACCAACTATGTAGCTTCTCCATAATTTTGTACCTAAGTGAAGTGTTTATTACTAAGTATGTGCTCTTAATTGTCACAGCTTCAACTTTAGCTAATACTCACAGGCCGAGATTATACAGAAGGTGCACTAAGATCAGTGTTCGAGTCTTGAGAGTAGAAGTCAGAAGGAGATAGATGGCTGCCCAAAATGTGAGAGCTGGATTTTCTACTTTAAGCAGGAGAAAGGTGCACTACGATCAATGTTCGAGTCATGAGAGTACAAGTCAAAAAGTCAGGAGTTAGATTGTGATTAGAGTGTTAGATTGGAGTTAGATGGATTTTCTACTTTAAGCAGGAGATGAAATTGAAACAAATGGAAAAATTGAGGATGCTTTCAATAAAATAGAGTATTCTCGCTTCGTATAAATTCGCTTTGAATCTAGGTCCAAAATTTACAATGGGAAAATGAGTATCTTTTGTTTAATCTCTATCTAAATCCTCCATTCGTGGAGGTAAGTCCTCTGTTATTACTAAGTGTTGTTACTTCTAGCCCGCGTTGTCGTCAGTCGATCAGTCTGTCAACATGCGCTTGCGCCGCCCGGCGACCACTAAATACGTCTGCGCCAACGTTACTGTTTCCGATACTATTTCCATTTGTTGTTGTTTCCTCGATTCCCTTGACTACCAAGTTTTATGGCTATTGGGTTTTTATAGCGTGGTAATTATGTGCGGTAGGTGACGATCGTCAAAACGTTGAGAAATATTGTCTCCCTTTTGATCCCGATTAAATATTTTTATTGAGTTCAAGTTTGGGTTCAATTAATTGATAGTAAAAACCACATTTCATCGAATTTGGTTATAAATAAAGCTACCAAATTTGAATATTAATGTTTTGTTTTTTTTTGTCGTGATTAGAAAAGGTATGTTTTGTCTTAATCTGCTTTTCTGAAAGTTGTTAGGATGAGGACCATAATATATATTTACTTAATATTCATAAATCTACAAACTAATAAATAATGAAGCTATTCACAAAACGAAAAGGGGAATTAAATTATTCTTAAAAATAACCTAAACACAAGCTCGATTTTGTTTCCTCATTAAAATAAAAGCTCTGAAACGTTTCAGATTAGATTACAAAGTCGCAGAGCGTACCCGAACTGCCCAATTTGATTTTATCCAAACATTGTCTCATTCCGCATTGGAATTAGGTTACTGAGCCGTCAGGGCCCATATCTGCTTCTAAAATCTGCCAAACCAGGTTTATGGGACAATTTCGTAGGACTTTATACGACTTACATGTTGTTTAGTATGGGAAAGGAGCGCTAACCATAACGCGAGTCGTAAAATTTATTTCACTTTATGACATTGTTCTGAAGATAAATAGATTTATGGCATATGCGGATAAAGTACCTACTAAATAAAATGTGGCTCACCAATTTAATGGCATTTGAGGTATGATATACACGCAAGCTTATGGTTCATGGGAGGAGTTAAAACGTTAGCTCTACTAATATTCTTTTTGAAATTAAAATACAAAAAATGAGTTCATTTGTCCATAAATCGTACAAAAATTCATTGAAATCAGATCCGACATAACATGTATAATATAAACACACATCCGAACAAAAATCCAGTCCAATATTTTGTATTTATAATAGACGCAAATTATTAACATTTTTATTACTATAAGCTGGCAATATTAATAAACTGTTTAAATTATCGCCGCCATATTGTTCGAAGTTCAAATACCGCGCGTTCGAATATAACTGGAATATTGTTTCAGCTGTTTGTAAAGTTTGTGTGGATTTCTTATCCGAGATGTCACAGGGCTGAGTAAATTATTGCTAGTCGTTGCTTGTTTGTTTTTCAGAAATGTTGAGAGCGACTTGCGAGCGTTCCGTCTGCGTATTATCATGTTCTTTATCTAAATTGAAAATAGAAGAGCGATGCTGTTTTGTTTGTTTGGTAACTTGTTTTTTTTTTAATATTGGAATTGGGGTTTTTGCTAAAAAGTCTACTCAATGATATGGCAAAGTAACATTATGGTTTCTAGTTATTTGGCATCTTCTCTATGATTAGAGCAATTAAAAAAAACAGTAAATGGTGGCGAAACGGCAAATCAGGGAGATATTATGAGGCCAATTTTAACCTTCGAAAATTGCTACTTATTACTCGGGTAGTCGCGGCACTCCCGATAAATACGCGTGAGGAAACCGTTGCATCATTTAATAATGAATCAGTCTCACGATAGTTATTATATTCAAATTATTATTCTTTTATATCAAACCAATGTGCTAACCTCCTACCACCTAACCTAAAAATACCCGCCGGTATGGTATTACGCATTGGGGAATAACGTCCTGATAGATACTTAGGCACTCGTCTGCGTTCTATTTCACTCCTCAACGCTATAATGTTCCTGCTAATGGTTTTAACGAGGTACGAATATGTGATCGATCAGAGTGAAATATATATCAATGACTGAGAGTAATGTGATAATAAACACATGTAGTGTTAATCTGTGTTTGTGTTTGTTCGTGTTTGCCTCAAATGTTGTGTTTTGAGGCAACTTTGAGGTAGTTTTAGACTTCTTATCGATGAGGCATTTGCTAGATGACTTGACTAGATGTAGCTCACGGTTTTGCTCGCTTGGATATCAGCCTGTGTTACTTCAAATGTCAGCTACCTGAATACCAAATTTCATCAAAATCGGTGTGTCTCATAGCACTTGAGTATATAAATAAGGAAGTTAATACAAAGAGTTTTTGCAAAATCAAGAACTGAATTTTAAATAATAACGTTGGCCATTACTCCTATCCAAATCCTAGTCCAAGTTTAAATAAAAAATGCCTTTGCAATATTACGTTTGTTTTACATTTTAGCTACCATTTTTGCCAAAACCTTTTCCTTCAATACCTCCTTTCTTGTCAGATAAGCCGTTTTTCATATATCTCGTCCTCAACCATTTAAGGTTTCTATTACGGTATCTCAGGATGCATAGCTAAGGTTTAGCATAATCTGGCTATTTGTCGGGCAGGCCCTGCGGTCTGATAGGCCCTCATATTTCCAAGATTATCCCTCTTCTGAGAGGAGGTCAATTCACTTTTCTTCGTAAATCTTTGCTTGAATGAGGGTTTTTTGGAATAGGGATTTGAAGGAATAAATCTTTTTTTATTTAAATGGAATGTCTGATTGAATAAAGTTCTTTAATTAAATCTTATGAAAAGATTTGTCTCGAAATTTGGAAACACCCCTTAAACTGAATAGTGAATACCTAATGTGATACCTATATGGCAATAAACTGTTAAGCAAATATTTTACCTTATGACTTGCGTGGTGATTCGGATTCCGGATCGACTCGAGAACTCGCCGAAGCATCAGCCCATGATTGAACTCGGATCGGTCCCAAAAGTCCCGAAACTAATCGGGTGATAGATATGCGTAAGTAAACCAGTATTAAATACTTAACTATGATAAATATTATCATTATTCGACTATACTGGCATATTTTATGGTATTTTAAATTACATCCAACCATAAAGGATATTTCGACGCAATAAAATCAATAAAAACAATATAATATAAATAACGCTTGTTTACCCCCAATAGTGACGTGCTATTGTGACAAACACATAAATTCCGGGTTCCGTTCATTTCCCCTTTGCTATCGGACAGTTCCGTTTCCGTTTTGACACTGTTGTAATTGCCGTGAGATACTGGATCCTTTAGTACGTCAGATGAGATGAGAGGTCACTATGCCGTGTGGAGAGTATTCCTTGTCATATAGGGCATGCAGGGGCAAAATTATACCATTTTAATGGTAATTTAAATGATTATGACATAGAAAAAGACTAACGTAGCTTACAAAATTAATGTTATCATTTTACGGGACAGAACACCCATGCTCCGTACAATAATTTCTAATAAGTTTAGAATAATTTCATCATTTGTACGGGCCACGGGCGCGGTGATGATTGTTAATAAAATGAATTATTTGTTCTATTATCTTTTTCACACGTTTATTTAATAACTGTCCCGCAGTTGGATAAAAAGAGGGGAGAAGATGAGTTTTTATTTAAACAGAAATGAGTTATAGTTTTGTTTAGCTTAAACGATTTTGGATGAGTAAAGAAGAGTTTTGGATGTGGCATTTTAAGGGATCGCTTTTGTGATGTATGGATGAATACGTTGGGAAATTTATTTTACATAGAAATTTCAGTCCCACCAATATTTATACTTAAATTACTTCTTTGTTTTAATAATTTGTTAATGATACTATTAAAAATATATACCATTTAATAACAATGACGTGAATTAATCAATTTTTCAGAAATAATAACACATTTTATAAATACCCATATCACCAGTTACGTATCTGCTGGCTTTAAACCAACTTCATACAATAATTTGTTACTACCGCATCCATAATTTTTAAGATTCTTGCAACAACAAAATTATATTTATTGATTGACAGATAAGATGATTAACGATAATTGACAACGTCAGCAGTAATTCGTTAATCCATAGCTCTTTAACTTTCATAACTATTTACTGTGACTAATTGCTGCGTCACTGAACGAAATAATTTCAATCGAATTTAATTATTAACTAGCTGTTGCCCTCGTTCCCGGTTGCTACAAATTTTAAATGTTCCCATATTATTATTATATAGGAATATTAAATTGAGATAAAAACTAACCAATGTGTTAATCCTGATTATGTAACTATCTGTGTCTCAAGTTTCGTCTAAATCCGTTTTATGGTTTTTGCGTGAAAGGGGAACAAACATCCATACATACATACGTTCGCGTCTTTAACATAAGTAGGCCTTCTTGGGTGCCATACTCAGGGCTACTAGAAGCTCCGCTGTCTATAGACTGTGCTAGAAAGACAGTAGAAATATCAGATGATATATTTTAGCTGCGACTTAATAAATAAATATCGAGATTCAGCAACAGTTGCTGCGGTAATAATTTAGATGGCGACAATTTTATTGCATATTTTTTTTTCTAGCCTATTTGTTCGAAACTTTTAGCGTCTCGCACTGACTCGTACTTCCGGTTTTTGCTTTAGTAGGTACTAAAGTATTTTAATTTAGAGATTGCAATCTATGTAAAGGTCGAGTAATTACTAAAAAGGTTAATTAAATTATTTATTCAAAGGCTTTTTATCTTTGTTAGGGATGGTTTCACTAAGTTTTTTATAGTAACAAACAACAGGTGTTGGACTGTACCTGTGACTATTGTTAAAATGAGATAAAGTTATCTTTGACTCGTTACATTAATTGTTAGTGCTTTTGTTCCATTGTATTTTTTTTTTGTACTTTAGTGTAGATAGTGGAGCTATTATAGTTTATAGGGGACTAGCTTTTCGCCCGCGTCTTCGACCGCGTCAATGTCGGTTATATCGCCTTTCCAAGAGAACTCTTCAAAAGTCCGGGATAAAAACTATCCTATGTTCTTTCTCAACTCTATCTCTGTACCAAATTTCATTAAAATCAGTTCAGTGGTTTAGACGTTAAAGCGGATAACAGACAGACAGAGTTACTTTCGCATTTATTAAGTAGGGATATGACTAAGAGGCACTGTTTTATTATATTCGTGAACTATTTACTTACTTCTGTTAAGTATTTCCGTGAACTATTTCTCAGTTAAGTTTTCTTAGGTTTCTGTAATCAAAGAGTAAAAACGGAACCCTATTACTAAAGCTCCGCTGTCTGTCCGTCTATCACCAAGCTTTATCTCATGAACCGTGATAGAATGAGTGATGTTTTTCTGTTGTCGCTGAATCAATGAATAATGAAAATTAGCGAATAGGATAAGTAAAAGTTGGTAAGGTCCGAAATTAGGTGTGAAATCAATTTAGTCGCAAATTAGTTTTCCCTTAGTCCCTTCGTATGAAATTTTCTGCGACTTAGTCTTGAACTAGACTGTTTTTTAACGATACTTGTTAAGCAATTAAATACTAATTAACTACTAATTATTTAAAATGACAAGTTCTTAGCATAAGTACTTTTAACACCTAAAGTAATTAGCAAATAATTGTGTTGAAATGTATGAAAATTAATTTCTACATTTGTCTCTAGCCGGCCGTTGACGGTTACAATATTAACTTAACCTTACATAATTAAAGCTACCAACATAACAATTAAAGCTGCTTGTACCTCTACCATGTACTCGAAAACAGAACCAACCAACCAAAGTGGGAAAGAGATACCGCCATACAAAGGGTGTTTCTATCTCACTCTCACTTCAGCAACAGTACTGTTATAGGAGTTTATTGTACAGTCAGATCTGTATCAACAGTAGGGTCAGTTGTCGCTCGTCGGCTCTCACACAAGGACCCAGTAAAATTAAAATGGTGTTATGACGTGTCAATAAATACTTCACCACAATTATACGCACTATGAAGCAATTACTTAGGGTGCTTAATTATGTTGTTAGGGATGCCAGTTAAATAACCGTGACAAGTTAATTTTACAGGAGAAAATTTTTCAAAAACTTTTCTTTTTATAAGTATTGTTTTATTTTTTATGTGTTTGTAGATTGTTTTTAAGTGTGTAATATGGTCAGCCCCGATAACACTACTATCATCGTTAACGTCACTTAATAACGATCAAATGTATGATAATGACGTAACCCTTCCATAAATCACGTGACTTTGACTTGTCATCTTCATACAATCGAGCTTCTTCTGTTGATGTTAAGTATCATGAATTTGTACTTGTCAAGAGGTGTCAGCGTGGAGTACCTAATAGTTAACTTGATTTAGTCCTTATTGGTATCAGTCGTAGGTATAAATATATATATTTTTTTCGTTTCTTTATAAAATGTTTTCAACAGGAAAACATCAACTTACAAATCTCAACAGCGTCTCCGTAATCCGCATCCGATTTTCGGCGTCAGTACTGCCTCAGCGCTAACTCCAACATAAATCTCCCGCTTCTGACAACCCTACACCTCATAGGGTTATTTCACACGTCATGCGAAACGCCACCTTTTTACATAGCACGTGCTTTATCATGGGTTATTAATTACACGTGCTTGCAATTTATGTCCAATTTACACGAGAGCGGTCGCAAGGGAAGTCAAATTAGTTCAGTAGAATTAATATCACATGTCTCTTTGTAGAACTATTGTGTCTATCATGATAATATTGTTGTTGAAGAGGTGTTGGTTTTGTGTGATTGTTGTAAACTGTACCTTTATGTGTAGTCTTAAGAGGTAAATTAGAATGACTTTTATTAAGTGTTGAGTCAGAGAAAAGTTTTAAAATTTAAAAGCCTAAAAGGAGTAATATAAGTTTAGTTTAGGTAGACTTTAGTACATAATAACATTTTTTCCAAGACAGTCGAAGCACAAAACGTAAAACGGTTTTTTGTCACTAAAAATGCTGATGACAATATTATATGAGGAGCTGATTTTGTTCGACTGTTTTTTTTTATTTGAAGAAAGTTTTTCTTATCTTCCAAACACTGCAGAAAAAAATTAAATAGTATAACTAGAATTGTCCATTAGCGTCTAGTTAAACCATTGTTGTATGTTTGTCAAAACGTAGAAGTACTAAAACGATAATTTTAAGAGAAAATACATCCTAGATAATAGGTATACATGCTATTGTAAGGAGAAAATACATGGCAATATAATTATAGTCTTTGAATAGATATAAAAGCTTGTCAATTTCCATTCGATGGAATTTTAGAAACTTTGCTTAGACTTGATTTATGATACAGGTTTAACGACACAACTCTCCCTAGCTATTATCTCTACGGAGTTGAGACTTCGCAGTATAACATTGAAAGTGTTGATTTAAAATTAAATCTCGACAAATGCGACTTAGTGTAAAAACGAAATTCACTTCTAGCATTTTTTTCCAAAAAAGCGATAATTAGTATCGCAAAAACATTGCGTAGGGCTTTTTTTCGTTTAATTTCTTCGTTCTAACTGCTTGCAGAACCATTTTTAGTCTAACTAGTGTAAGGTACCTAAAGGGTAAAAATGGAACTCTATTACAGACGATAGGCTGTTTGTCCGTCGTCAGATATCAGGCTTGTCATAAACCGTAATAGCTAAGCAATAATAGCAACAACAAATTCTAATAATAAAGACCGCGGTTAACAACGTTGTTACGGACATAAATTTATTGCGGGTCATATAAATTTATTGTTTACTCGCATTATTTGTCACGCAACAAGATTTGTTTTTCTTGATTTTCTATTCGTATGAAATCCCGAGTGACTCAAGTGCGATACGCACTTGAACAGTTTTTTCTCATGTTGGGTTTGTCTGCTTTGTAAGCCTATATTATGCTTCATAAGCAAAAAACGGAACAAAACTGTAGTTAGAAAATTTTCAACTTTTTAAAATTAATCTTTTCAGGAACTCTTATTTAAACCTTGTTCCTTAAATCCTTAACCTTAAATCTTGTTCAGGCTAGTAGTACATTTAAAACTACACAAAGCAACGTTACAGTTACAAGTTCCACTGATACTATAAAAGAAAAGAATGTAAAGTATTTAGTACTTCTTCGAAGCGTGAATTCGTTTGATATTCTGAATAGATATAAGTTTTTACGAGGAATCAACTGAGATTTATTGTTATTACACTGTTAATGCTCGGAGATTTTGCCGCACTAATTTTATAGAAGTTTCTCGAAGTTATGTTTTGTCGGCCATCTTGTGTGTTGGAAAAGTTGTGGATGAGTTGTGTTGTATTAATTTGTAAGATTAATTAAAATGTTATGTTGATTTACGTGAACAACATGGCATGATGATTTAGCTTTTAATTTCATTCTTAAATGTGATTTAAATTTTTAGTTCCAATTTTTTTTTTGTCAGGTGATATTTTTTGTGTTAAGACATGAATTTATTTAAATTACCATTCGGATGTGTTTAGACACTAGGAATGATATTTTCAAAATGCACCTAGACATTACTGTAACGTTATAAATAACCAGAAAACGGCCTACTGCTTTTGATAGTGACGCGAGAAGCTATTAAATTTGTGTTTATTGTTTAACTTATTTCTGCTCCTTGAATTCTTTTAGCGCGTATTTTAATTTACGACGATCAGGATCAACTTTTTAATGGCCCTATTAAAAGTATCTACACAACATTAACCTATAATCACATAAAGTTTATCCTCAACGAAAGTTCAATCATAAATCATGAGCGACTTATAGTAAGCTACACGAAATTCGTCTCTTAAACTTGGCAATAATTTATAAAATTAAAAACATCTGTAACAAACGCGGACCTGCCAAATGGGTCGTGTGTGAGATTAAAAAGATTTCCCGAAACACTTTTGGGTCATAAAAGCTCTTAAATTTAAAGGCTCAATTTGACGACGCGAGGAATATCGTAACGTTGTAATACATTACGGGGCCGCGCAATACTGGTAACAATAGTGATTTAATATCGCCAGCAATGTATTGCAACTAGCACGATATATCACGCACCGTCTAAAGCTTTAAGGCGATCTGTCGGGACCAAACGTTACGCATTCGCACTTTATAGATGTTTTAATCCTGCACTTGAAATATGTTGGGGGTTGCAACAGCCTCGGGGAATATCGTCCAATTCACTGACAACCATCTAGTTGGAGCTAGGGATTAACTGATGTTCTTCTTTTTAGGGTCGAACTAAACTATTATGTGTATAGAGTTGATGGTTTGCCACCATCTCTTAAAGAAATAATAATGATTCAGTTCTGGAAGAGACAACGCTCTATACTGCCATCACTTTTTGTCCTAGACCTCGTTGCTCAATGTCTGCTAGATGTAAAAATTCAAACAAATCCAAAATAATAAAATAATCGAAATAATAAAAATAAAGTATTCCAAATAATAATAATAATAATATCATGGGACAACTCACACACGGTTATCTGATCCCAAGCTAAGCAGAGCTTGTGTTATGGTAACCAGACAACTGATAAACTTACTTATATATTTCTAAATACATACATATTATAGATAAATTACACCCAGACACCAGAACAAAATGATCATGCTCATCACACAACATTTGTCCTGGGCGGGAATCGAACCCACGACCTCCGGTATAGCAGTCAGGGTCACTAACCACTAGACCAACAGGCCCGTCAAATATTTCTTTAAAGACTTGAACCTATTTTAAATGTCACACCAAAGTGATACCGATCATAGTAGCTAGCAGCTCTGTAGAGTGGAAACAATATAGCGACGTGTCAAGTCCCCGTAGGGCAGGGTTACGAAAATTAGACCCTCGGGACTGAACTGCATCCGACTTGCATTGTGCGCATTGTGTGGGTTATGCAAGATGCGCACAAACAGTTGCGAAGGAGAGAATGCAAGGTTTAAAACGTGAATAGAGTAATAAATGGGCCGTCGTTTGGCCGATCTTTGCTCTGATCGCTTTGTTTTGATCTGATCTTTGCCTGTAAGTAGTAAATTTCTGTTCATCATTTTAATTAAAATTCACTTAAAAAAGTTTGTAAACAATACATACTTAACTTGCAAATAAAGACATAGTTTTATTGGATTTATCGCATTTAAAAGACACGCATTGAAAACGAGGTGTCCTGATTTTGGCTAAAATCTATTAGCTGTCTTTTCAAAGTACGAAATTTAAAATAAAAAGGCCAAAAAACATTACTATCCATTTATGGTCAAGACAAATGCATCAAAATAAAACCCTCTCCAACTAAAGAAGACAAAACTACAACAAACAATTAAAAAAACAAACAGCGCAAACTAAGAACTGCAAATCATGTTTCATTCTCGTCGAACAGCGTCCCGGAGTCGTCAGGCGCATTCCCAATGAAGTTATCAAGAAATACAACGACCCACACAGTAGGGGACTATCCTACAAAAAAGCTAACATGTCGCACAGAAATTGCGTTACTTTTGTTAAGGGGTGTACGCGAAACAGTGAATAATGTAGCACTCCTTCATACAGTTAAAAGTTTAAACACCCTCTATTGACTGAACAATTGCTGGGTGTGAAATGATAAATGTAAAGTCTGCTCGGGTTAGTTTGTTTGCTATTGAGTGTTATAAATGGTTCCAATTTATAGATTCATGACGGGATTTGTGCGGCTTTTGCAGTATTTCTGGTTACATTTTATGATTAGAGACTCAATATTCCTATGATATTTTGTTAAGTTTTATAATCGTGTGCAAAATGTTGCGTACCCCGTAAAGTACAATAACGGCCGGTACTTTCCAACGTTTGCTCACATTCCAGATGATCATAATAAATACAAGAACGTACCTTACAAGCTCAATGTAATCCCTAAAGCGTCGTACAGCAACCTTGACAGAAACATCCATCTACATTTGTTCATCCATTCCCACGTCAGTTATTTTATTTTATAGTCCTCATGTATACTTGTCAGCTTTAATAAAAACCATTCCCAGGGAACGTTCATAAAACTTGGAAGATGGAATAAGGAGAAAACTAATTCTTATTCCACTCGGTTCTGAACACTTATAACTTTCAAGTTGGATATCGTCGCGAGTATAGCTTCATTTTCATGACTATTTTTATAACTTTACTAGGACTTTATTGCGGTGACTTAGATCTTATTTTTGTTTTGTAGTTATTTTGGTTCAGGTATCAAACAGCTTAGTCAAGATTACAGAGTCGTACATTTGCGTAATAATATGATTTTGATTTAACATTGCATTTAATAACCTTAAGGAATTGAATCCTCGTGGAATTTTTCTCAAATTCATTTCATATCGCACGCATAGGTCACATTTTACTACTCTTAGATAATTTACTATCGAATTGCTTTACCTTAATACAAAACTGAAATCTACACCAACTATAAGCGTCAATACAGACTCCAAACAATTTGCAAAAACGATAGCTCGTTAACATCGGTCTAGTAATACAACACTTTTATATCATCCTCATTCCAGCACTTAATAAAATCCCAGTAACAGTGTACACAAACATACTGGTCACAGAAGACTGAGCTACAATTTCCAATTGTTCCTTAGTACAAAGAAAAAGTTCCTTAGTACGAACAAAGGCCTAAGAGCGGGAGGCGATGGTCCGTGGCATTTACACTCGGTTTTAATCAATGAAGTTCTGAAGCGATAGGACTCACCACAAAGGAAATTATTGAGTCGGGAAATGGTTGAGACTGGATGAAGGTCGTGGTGCAAGTTACGGACGGTGATGTGGAAAGCGATGGAAAATATCTGAGTGCCGGTGTGGTTATGTTCCTCTTCATTCTTAAACGGCTGAACTGGCACCTTGGATTAAAACATATTATTATGTAGTTACTTTTATCTGACTTCATTAAACGAACATAATATTTTGCAGCTATTACAGTTATCCAAGCTTATACATAGAGAAACATAGATTTGTTATTAATTTTTGTACAATTTTTTGCAGTGGAGAGACTTTTTGCTTCGAAATATTTATCTGTTTACGTGACAAAGATCCATCCGGACTTTTATATTTTTTGCTCCTTTTACAAAAACATGTTACGGTACAACGTCATCGTGGGCACACTATCCCTTATCATTATAAATGGAAATTCGTTGTGAGCCCATGTCATCCTTTATCGATGACATGAGCAAATAATTCGATTTCCGTTTCTCGATTCCTGCTTATCGAAAGCGGTTGCTCATGAGGGTCTTTGAGTTCATATGCTCAGATAGGATGTGTTGGTCAACAAAATATAAAGTCTTACGGTAGTAATTTTGATTTGATTTGAAGAAGCTACTTAATCGATAGCGGTAGTTTAACAGCAACTAAATTTCTTCATTTTATTTTCTTTTTTAAAGCGTATCTCTGTTCTGTAGTTTGCTTTATCGGTAATTTTCTTTTTTAAACATTTGTCTGGTTTTTTCCTTTAAGTATGATTGAGTAGAAATCCGCTGTGACTTGGACCTAAGTGCTGCAGCTGCACTTGGATTGTCAGAGTCGTTATTGAATTGTGGCAGTCGTGAGACAGCGTTCTACTCTTGTATTGATAGCGCTCATTCAATAGCCGAGTGCTAGAAAAATTGCTTTTCGCAACAATGAAATATTGTCTCTTGTAATATTTTGTGAATTGATGTTCTTCAAATACAATACGTTATTGCCTCTTGTGGGTCAGATATTGTATAAGTTGAGCTTCATTTCATGAGTCGGTTTTGTGAAACGTTTGTCCGGGTTTATGATGAATACGATTGTGACTTAATAGGGGTAGAGGTGATAAGTATGCAAACCTTTATTTACGAATATTCCGTGTTACGTTTCTTTTACGAATTTGTTAACACTGTTCTTTAGCTATTTATTAAGTTTCAGTATCAAAGTTAATTATAATAAGAGGAGCTTTTAATTTTTTGGGAAAAAGGGTGGATAGTATCCCATTGGAGAGTTGGTCTTCATTAGATTTTTAATAACCTTTTCCGACCTTTTTTCTGATAAAGATCTGGAAGTATTTAAACAGTGTCTGATATTATATTAAGATAAAGAGTCTGGTTTAACAAAAAATATGCCCTAGCAAGACGTTAGTTCCTAAAAAAAAATAGATATTTAAAGTCAAAAAAAGTTACACGCTGATAATAAACGGGAACAATTTACACGAAATAACGGCGAACATTTCCAATGCTTCGGTAATAAAACTTCATAAAATAAAAAAGTAAGGAGTGTCATCAGGGAAACGATCTCGGCGTAGTTCGGCCAACTTGAATTACTTCCAACTCTCAGCATTCATAACGTGACCGTAATATTTCTGCCTCCAACCTCCTTGCAAACAAAAAAGTTTTATACAGTAATTTACTCGCTCTTAGCTTTGTTGCCAAACGAGATAAAACGACAAAGCTGTAAATATTGTTATTGAGGCTCGTCCCGAAATTGGTAATAAAGTGGAGAGTTATAAAAGGAATATAAATTAATTTCTTTTTTTGAGTTATTTCGAATAAAATCATGTGCTTTGTGAGTAAATATAAAATATTAATTTGATCCATCGATTTAACAGAATTTGTGGAGATTTTAACGCTTTTATCCTTGATCCTCTCTCTTTTACATTAACATGGCCATCTAGACCTCTATTCAAAATTATAGACGTCTGTTTTCTTGAATTCGTCTGATTTAGAAACTGACCGTTTTTGGATCTTTGCAGTAAGCCTTGTCGTTTCACCACACAACTTATAGACCTGTGTATGTCAAGTAAGTAATAATCCAGTGATATTATGAGCTTCATATTAAAACTCTTCAAGCGAAGGATCAATAAGTTTGAGAATGTAATCATAGGGACCCGTAGTAATGCTGATATAAAGCCTCATTATAAATCCCCTTCCGATTTCACTGCAGAGAGATGGTTGGAGAATTAGGGATGCGTGGTCACGTCCCGGGTATGAAAATAACAAGGCGGTGTGTTTGGACTTGCCTAAAATGTTGCATGAGGAGGTTGAAATATAGCTAAAAATATGTACGTTAAAAAGTTTATAAAAATGTTTTAAAAATTATAATATAATAATAATATAATATCATGGGACAACTCACACGCGGTTATCTGATCCCAAGCTAAGTAGAGCTTGTGTTATGGTAACCAGACAACTGATAAACTTACTTATATATTTCTAAATACATACATATTATAGATAAATTACACTCAGACACCAGAACATCTCATCACACAACATTTGTCATGGGCGGGAATCGAACCCTCCAGTTCAGACCTCCAGACCTCCAGTATAGCAGTCAGGGTCACTAACCACTAGACCAAAAGGCCCGTCGACGGCACGGCAATGACAAATTTTCTTATCTATCTCGCGCATCACATAGTTCACCTTCAAAATAAATAAATATTTCGGAGTGGGTTTTTTTTGAAATGAAGAATGATTTTTATTTGGTACTTACCAATCCATCCGTTTAGCTATTTGATAATTGAAATGTAAAATGCAAATTGCATTCACGAACAAGAAACGAACGTGTTCTTATTTTAAATTATATTTTTTTATCCAATTATAGGGAAAAGGCTAGGCCAATGATTTTTGAGAATGTATTGAAGCGTGATTTTAGCGGCTCAATATATTCCGGGTAGCACGGGGGCAGTGAGCACAGGGGCGGATTAGCGCCCCTGACCCGGTGACGTCTCAATCGGACCCGCTGATTAGCACGCCCTACATTGACGCCCGATAACTATCCTATATTATTATAATTTGTTCCGGGATTTTATAGGGATTTGTGCTTGTTAGCGAAGTTTTTTTTTGGGTTTCAGATTACACTTGCGGATTTGGGTTTCGATTTTAATTATACGCGAGCGGGAGCGATCGGTTGGTGATATAGTTTTGCAGGATTATCTGAAACATTTCGATGGAAATTAAAACTTTCGCTTCTATATGTATTTACTAGCTGTTGCCCGCGACTTCGTCCCCGTGGGTAGAAGATATAAGTTTTGATTTATACCAGCCGCTTTTTTTTTCACATTTTCCATTGTATCTTCGCTCCTATTAGTCGCAGCGTGATGGTTTATAGTCTAAAGCTTTCCTCCATGAATGGTCTATTCAACAAAAAAATAATTTTTCAATTTGGACCAGTAGTTCCTGAGATTAGCGCGTTCAAACAAACAAACAAACAAACTCTTCAGCTTTATATATTAGTATAGAGTATAGATGAGTATATAGAGGAGCAGTTGACAAGTAAGTGGAAAGTTATTTTGGATGGTTTTGCTTATTTATGGTGATGATAAACCAAGAGCGGATTAAAGGCATGGTACAATAGTATATATTTATTCAGTCAACATTTTGTTTAACACTTCAATATTGTAGCTAAGTGTAGCTACTCAACAAAACAAAATATAATCCGAAAAATACGCAAA
The DNA here is from genome assembly GCF_003590095.1 of Trichoplusia ni. NCBI lineage: Eukaryota > Metazoa > Arthropoda > Insecta > Lepidoptera > Noctuidae > Trichoplusia > Trichoplusia ni. Next base: position 11,089,125 of record NC_039485.1, read on the forward strand.
ATCAATACTTCAATAAAAGTAATAATGTCGGGATCACAATAATGAGGGTGACAGCCATTAACGGCACGTGATGCAGCATGCGTGATTTGATTCTAAAGGGACTAGCATGAACGGGAAACAGAAGGTTCACTCCATGTAAAAATATAATTATTACTTTTTTATGCGATTTCTAACAAGCTTTAACTACCATGAATTAGGTAAAAGAGTCGATAAACGTTCTACGCAACGAAAGGGCATAGAAAGACAAAGCGAGACTGAATGCGTGACATTCAAATTCATTTAGGTATTTTTTACATTAAAAGTTAGGTTGAATTCTACTATATGGTATAACATTTGTGCACCTATGATCATTAGGTACGTAGTTTTTTACTTTTTCCCTTGTCATTTTAGTAAAGACTCTACAATTTTGAATTTGAGAGACGAACTTTTTTGTTTTATATTTTTGTTTGTTAATTTTGATACGAAGCGGGACTTCTGCTAGAGCTTTATATGTTCATAAATAAAGTTTGGCGTTGATTGCGTTCGGTGCATAGAATTGCAAATGTTTGTTCTATAGCCACTGTTACGCGTGGCGTAACTAATATTGTAAACGGTTTTGGTTTCTTGATTGCTATAGATTCAAACATTTTACTTTTATTAATTTTAGTAGCGCTTTTGTTTTATCCAGATTTTCTAAATACACATTCATTCAATAAAATTTGTATTGAAAGGTCTTCGTAACATCTTGACAAATCACGAAGTAATTACCATCTTCATAAAGTACTTCCAAAGTTCTGTGACAATATTGAAGTGGTAAAATATATAAATTACCAACATAAACTAATTAGAAACATGTTGACAGACACTAAATTATCATTAACTAGTCCTGAAAGCTTTCTTTTGTTTTTCTGAACGAGCCATCCACAGGCACTTCACTTAATAAATTAATCTCTATCAGGCAAAGGCACGCGACATTCAGCCGCGGCCGATGAAATGAGTTCTGAACTATTTTGTTTACAAACTATTCAATTAAGCGGGGCTGTGGTGGAGTGCCATAAAGTTGTTAACTTTTGTTGTTGATTATCGCACGATTAGTACTTTGCCTATTTATATGACATGCGATCAGAGTGGGAACTATGTTATTTCTTAATAGTTTGTTTGGCGTGTGCGATTAGTTTGTGATAAGGATAAATACTAATGTAGATAAGGATTATTCTGTTCCAGACGTTGGGTTCGTGTATTGAAAAAGTTTGGTTTATTTGATTGGATAGGAAAAAGATTTTCTTTACTAAAGTGTTAGGAATTTGTATTCGATGATTCATTTCAATATAGCTGGAAATGACGTTGTGTATTTATTTATGCAAAGGATTTTCCTAGCTACATTTGAGCTTGCCCAAACACCGCTTAAATCATAATGATTTAGTCGCCTGACTCTTTGATTTCACTATTTTCGCTTTTGTTCTGTAAGCAATACATCTGTTATTTTAATTCACGTACTTTAACCGCGAGAGATATGAGGATCCATTTAAATCTCGAGACATTATCCACACCGCGGTGCGATTCGATATTAATTATATTGTTAACGATGCAGTAATTTATGAAAAGTGAATATTTAACTTACGATATTGAGCCTTATGGCTATTGTTTTAAGGTTGTATTGGAAGTGTGTTTTCGAGATTTATTCTCGAACTCAATTAGTCATTTGATTGTGTGTGAGTCTGTGCCTGCTCGCAGACCCATACGTCTTGCGTGAGACAATATTATTTATCTGGAGGTACAATGACAAGGGGTAACAACTGTGAGCTCGCTGTAAACTCGAGCGAGTGGGCGAGTAAATCAACTATTTGCATCAGTTGCGCGGGCGCAGATCGGCATGCGGGCTTCACAGCTTTTCAGGGTGTTGTAGTATCAGAGTATAATTTCAATGTATATGTAGTATCAGAGTATAATTTCAATTTGTATACTCTATGTTGTGTATATTTTGTGCTATTGTATTACCTATCTATGTAAAATAAGTATTGTAATAATCTTTTTCATTTATCAAAGGCAATTTCATTTTGTTTGTTTTGCTTAACGTTGCTGTATCTGAGATACAGTTTTATTTGAAACGAGCTAATTGTCCGACTTAATTGTCCACGTCGACAAATGAGAATTCCTGCAGTTCAACAATTAAGATTGATGTTTGAGCGATTCCCACACTCACATAAAAGGTGAAATACAAATCAAATAAAAACTAGACAAATTAATGACGTACTTTTATCCAACAGAAAACAGACACAACTCTGTTGGTGGGCCAATTCATTAATACCATAAAAGTAGATAATGTAAAATATCTTCATTAAAGTAAAACACCCTATTTAGTTGTGCGGTGCGCCTGCGCGGATGTTGGGATCTCGTTAGCGGCACGCATGCGCAGTCGCGAGCTCGCGGCCCGCCCGGCGCCGGCGCGACAAATGCGACGTCGTTATTTACACCCGCCACGACGCATAACGAGAAAAACACGAGACAATCACCTTACACGTAGGTATCACACAATAAAAGTCAAGGAATTATGGCCCTCGGTTTGTAATTCGCTGTTTTATTTGTACAATAAAGGTAAGTTTAGATTTTTATTACTCGACGCTCGATAAATTTGTTTCAAAGCTTCAGTCGTGAAACGTAAGCTCTATTGCTGTATCCATTCTAAATACAAACGACCTAGAATACACCTCGTAAATGTTAGCAAAATTTTTAAGGTTATGTTTAGGTAGTTGTTCATTTAAGTCTCTAATGTCATAAATTTGACTGAAACCGGATGGCAAAAAATACCAAACTCATTCAGACTCCTGTCGATACAAATATTGTGCATCTGGACCTCGAACACAAACATGTCTACATGAACTGTTGACAGATTCATATCAGACACCAAAGCTTTTTTTTTATATACCCAAGAGAAAACACGTGTGTCATCATAGTCTCCTCATGTACTGTTCACCCCGATGGCTAAAGGCTATTTACTATTTTAAGGACAGTCGTTGGACTGTGCACAAGTCATATTCTTAGATTTTGTTTTTTTTCCAATCTCTCATACGCAACTCTTTTGAATTGCTCCAGTGTTTTGAATTGACAAGTTAGACACGTCGCTTACCGAAAACAATTATCGTTCCCGTAGATTAGATGTTTTCAATTTGTTTTCCATTCTAATGCAATATAATGGAAACTTGTCACTTCTTTTAATAGCATAGGCCTTTAACGTTGATCATGGTCAAAAGTTCTTTCTAACTGTTGTTTCTAACCGGTTGTCCATCAGAATTATATTTTGGAACCGCGCAATTAAAGTCGGTTATTAAATAAATTAAAATAAAATTAATTCTATATTGAAAATACCAGTAAGTTAACGGCTACAGTTTACGTCCTTCAGAACAACGGCTTAACGAAACGTATTCAACAAAAATAAAGCTTCGCCAAACACGTACGTCATTTCTGATTATGTATCCGAGTGCCAGATGCAACACAAGTGCAGGGACAATTTACAATCCGCTGAACATTTTAATTGCGAGCCGTTTAAACGTATTACAATTTAAATGTATACTACCATTTATCAAAACGTCGCGATGCTATTATAGGAGATATGAATGTGATACACAGTTTTATATGGTCGTAAATTATTTACTTTTATTATTAATGGAGTTGTTATTTTAGTTTGGTTTTTGTAAAAAGTATTTAAGATCTGTTTGTCCGATTTTTCTTGAGCAGCCCCTTTAGCCAGTCTTAAGACTGGATCTTGGACCGTTGCAGTTTTCGAGACGTATCCCAATAATTTCATCACTATTTTTTATTACTTACTGTCAAAGCGCAAGTATACTTAGTTCGCTTAATTTATCTCCAGTCACTGTCGTTTAAAGTTTCATTACATTATAAATAATTGTACGTATAAAAGTTAATAAATAAATAAGTTACCTTAGAACCTACAGTACTTCAGGTAATCGAACTCACGGATACAAATATAACTTATGGGCATTACACCAAGATCTTTCTCACAAACTTATGGAAATCCTGTAAAAAACTCACGTACCGTTGTCAGCCAGTTGTTAGTTTCCCATTAGTATGCCGTGCGTAAGCCAGCTTTACTAGACTAGGTACTGAGAGCTGACGACCGCGTATGAAAATAAGACTTGGGTGGTTGTGAAAGGGAGAGGCTGCTCTACGTCAAGTAGAACGCCATCTCGCTCCCGCAATCACAAAAATCTTACTTTCAGACGTGGTGTTAGGAAAACTGAACCCCCTGCTGCTATTACCTTCTAAGTTATATCTTGGCTCTCTAGCTTAGCCGCACGCTAACTCTTACTTGCATAATTTTATAAAGTTAAAAGAATAGTTAGTTGTTTAAGCCCTGCTCGTTGCAGGTGCTGCGGTGGAAAAGTTAATATTTACAGACTGTATTTTCTCCTGCTCTTTTTTTAAGTTCGAGCTAAAGAATATATGTACCTAGGTTGCAGATTCAGTTAAATTGATGAGGATCCTCATTTTCATTAAGTATAAAAGGAGGTCGAAAAGCGCAAGAAAAAATATCTCAAAATATTTCATACCAAAGCAATTCAAATGAATAACATCCAAACATTATCATCAATCTCGCAGATGCCACCCAACTCGTTGCAGAAACGAAACTAGATGGCAACTAAAAAGCTATAAAAAGGAACAATATCACATTAGAGGTCGACCCACTTCCACAAGCGTTTAGGGTCACAACGCGGTACATAAATCATGGTGAAGTACCGATACAAATGAATACCATCATAATTGTCATGCAAGGAGCAGACGCACTCACATTTAAGCGCGGTCGTAATTTTTCAGTATTTGGTTTCTCGCGATGAGTTGTGGGGTTAGTGTTGCGGTTAGCGGGAGAAGATATAGAATTGTTTAGGTTCCAGTGTCTCAATGAACAGGAAATCGTTGATTCAAGAATCCACAGAAAAAAATCTCAGCGAAATGCTAGTCGGACTTGCTACTTGGACTCTCAGAAATAGAGAAAAAATAATTTTGCAAAAACCCTGAATTTTTTCACCTGGTTAAGCCTCCGACTGCGTTGCTTACAATCAATTCTTAATTTTAATAATGATTAAAGAAATAACTGAAATATTACATCTTTAAAAGAAAACAGCTGTCAGCTATCACGGTTCTTGAGATATAGCCTGAAAGACGGACGAATTGAAACAAAGATCAATCAAAATCATGTTATCTTAGGGGATATAATTTAACTCTTCATAGTGTCAGGAATTTATTTACTGCATATAGTTTTAAAGTAACTGTACTGCGAATGAGTTCATACGTATCAAAATAATAAAATCTTAATTAAATATTAAAAACGAAATAGAAATATCTTGTCATAATCACCGCGGCCCAACAGAAGCGGTTTTACATGTCATTAACCAAAATTGTTACAACTTAATAATTTGCATAAACCTATAACATAACCTATAAAACTTTTGATCATCTTTACGGTTCTCAAAATTAACGAGGAAATGCATTAAATTAATTAACCAATTCACATAGCCATCAAATTATATTTAAGTATCAAATTTGTGGTAGCATTCGGAACTGATTGGATGTATTAAAATGGTCTATTAAATTTCACGCGGTTTGAAGTGGTTCGGTTGCTATGCCCGCTATCCGCTGCTCTGTGGTCGAGGCTTTGGTCATAGATCACGGGCTATAGCACCGTGTCAGACCACGTGCGGTTAGATCCACAGATAAGGCAAACCCCAAAACCAAAAATCCACGAATAGAAAAACGAGACCCGTCATAAATTTGTATCTGTTTATCAGGATCGGTAACCCGAGCTGAAGGGTTAGGGGATGATGGACCATCAGTTATTTTAATGGCGCTCCGATATCTGATGAATGTTGATAATTAGTCAACATTTTGACGTTTTTAAGTAGCGTTTATTTCATGTTACTTTAATTATTTGTGAGTAAATATTTGTACATGTATGGAGTCTAAATGTAGCACCTCATTTGTTAACGCCCTTGTTTATCATTCAAGTTTATGAGAGCATATGAATACTGTGTGTTGTTGCTGGTACTTTAATGATAACTGATTATATTAACAAACTTCCAGGTTTTAAAAAACGTTCATCTTCTACAATAGATTTGTTTAGAGACATCCACTAGTAAATTGTAAAATTAAACCGACAAACGTATCCCTTCAACAGCGGACAAAAAGTCACCTACATCCACAAAACCTACACCAATGCACAAAAGTAACCCCGTTACTGCCAAAACCTTATTCAAATAAGTAAGAAGGCAAATCCCTTGCCACCGTAATACGTGCTTCATATTCAATCGACCGAATACTATAAAGTTAATACATTTGTTACTGTCTGTTCCTTCGTCTGGTTCAACCCCCGTAAGTTACGACTTTCCAATAACAGTGTTCGCTTAGAAGTCTTACAAATAGATTGATCGATCACACTCACCCCTTGTCCCAGTGAAAAATACGACAATTTGTTGTAATTACGGATGCTCCTGGTGATGTAATAGGGGCAAGATCAAAAAATGGGAGCGATGAACGGTTTTTTAAAGAAACGATTTTTAATCTAGAGGAAACGTTGAATTTATGGGCAAGGATTTATCTTGTAACGTTTGGACACATAGAGGCTGTATTGAATTGCATTTAGATGGTATTTTTATAGTAACTTACTTGAAGATGATTATTACTTAAAAGATGCTTATTATAAAGATGTAGGTATTATAAAGGTTTTGCTCTGTGTGTTTAGACGGCTGAAGACTGAATGTTAAATAAATCAAGTTCTAGTCACCTGAAAAAAAAACGGTTTTATTTAATTTTCGAACTTTTAATCTATACTAATATATAAAGCTGAAGAGTTTGTTTGTTTGTTTGAACGCGCTAGTCTCAGGAACTACTGGTTCAAATTGAAAATGGTCTATTCAACACAAAAATTATTATATCATATTAATTTTTGTGTTGAATAGACCATTCAGGAAGGTTTTAGGCTATATACCATCACGCTGCGACTAATAGGAGCGAAGATACAATGGAAAATGCGGAAAAAAACAGGAAAAATTATTCATCTTCGAGGGTTTCTGTTCAAAAATTCCTAACTTATATCTTCTAACCACGCGGACGAAATCGCTAGTATAATATATAACCAAAGAAGTAGAATTTCCTATTCCAACCGCGTAACTTTAGATTTCCATTCGAACAAAATTTACATCATCTCTAGACTATAAATTGTCGTGGAAGGGCTGATAGTAAAATATGAGGAGGTGCCACGATAGCGCGTAGTGTGGGTTGCGCGGGCGCATTGTGTGTAGATGTGTGTAATAAAACAATGATCGTAAACAAACAAGCCTTCGCCGACGCACCGTCATCCTTATCGTTTAGTCTTTTTATTTTTTAATATTTATGCTTCGAAGTGGGGTGGAGACGTGTTGGACTATAGAATTTAGTAGGAAATGTTATTTTGAATAAAAACGTTTAGCTTAGAATACGTATGTAGGTAATGTGGACATTTGATCGTGTTAGGAACCAGGTTTTTATTAATATTGGTTTATTTTAGCAATATTGTATTTAAAAATTCAAGTTTGTTCCAGCTACACGTGAGAACACCACTTTGCCGAAGCATTTAATTTACTCCTTACCTTAGTACGAGTACTTAGATTTCCGACCGCGACGTGTTGCGGGTTCGATCCCCGTATATAATATGTTTGTGAATGCACCACACAAGGATTAAATTGATTAATGCAGGAGCCTGTTTTGAAAGAAAAAATAGATACTTTTTTCTATATAACCTTACCAATATTAAATAAGCTAACCACTCCATACATTCAGTGTCCACTCCAATATGTAACATTAACGCCTCGTCATCGTCCGTCCGTCTGTCACACTCGTTAATACTTTAACAGTCTAATTGTACCCTAATGTGGACTAAAAAAGCAATTAAACAGCAATTTGTGTGATTACGGGCTAGCAAGTGATTTGGTTTATAGTTTGGAAATAGAATTTGATGTAATCACATATTAGTAAGTAATAAGTGGTGGTGTATGTGAACCTTGTAATAGAAACATTGTGGTAAATATTGTTTGTTTTGCATAATATTTGTCTCTTTAGGAGGAGGATTGTCTCTTTATCTTTATTAGGACATTTGTATTCTAGTGTAGAAGATATAATATAGGTTTATGCAAAAGCAGCGGGTGACTTTAATGGGGACGTGTCAAGAAACGTATTTAATTGATTAGTAAAAGAGTTATAACTTTAGTAAATAGTGTTAATTCAGTTTATTTGTACCCCTTATTTATCATTCTGTCTATCATATCAATTTTAAATGTAGAAAGCTCATAAAAAGTAATCGATAAACGATTATCAAACGATAATATAATAAACGATTGTCTAAAAAATAACTATGTATAAACAGTGACGCATTTTCACAATATCCCTCAAAAGCGCAGCCTCTCAATTATCTTTAACAAAAGATGCCTACTTTGCTAATACTAAGGAAGCATAAACCCTAGTACATCGAACAAAGATTTTTATAATAAAGTGCGTAGGCGACAAGTCAGTCATGCAAGGTACAGTGAAGAGCGGAAGTTCTTCATCCATTATTCACGAGTGCCCGAGACTCACAGGATAATCGCGTTCGATACTGTTTGTTAGTCAAATAAGCCATTGTGAACGTTTACATCTGATATGGGAATTGGTGGAACGTCTTTAGTTAGGCCCGTGTAGGGTATGCACGTAATGATGGAAGGTAGAGGGTCCATGGTTACTTTGGAATTGGAATTTGCAATGTGTTGAGTTTTTGTCGTCCGATTTCTTGGTTTAGGTTGTGGAGTGTGTGGTATAAATATTGGTGATGATATTTTTTTGTGTTGGTCCATTCATAAGTTAGTTATTTTTATAGTAATTTGTTAGAATAAGTTCGCAATTGGGAAAAGTTCGCAATTCGCAAAAGATGGGTAAAACGGTCCGCTGTCTGACAATCCGTTCGTCATCCGGCTGTAACTCATGAAGGGTGATAGCTTGACGCGTTTTTTTTTCATATAATATAATTCTGTTTCTTCTTTATAAACAAAACATACTCGTATACATAAAGCGTGGCATTTCTTTTAGCCTATTTGTACGGAATCCTCCGTTCCGTATTTGAGATTCGCGGATTTAGTGGACTTTCCGAAATTGGTCTGGAATGAATCTTAACTAACCGGAGCATCTGCTACGATACAGACCAACTGACCAAGAGACATTTTGTAAAGCTGGTCTTAAGTGAGCTAACGATACGAGAATAAGCAGTAACTTTTATGCGTATTTAATAAATCAAGCACTTGTAACGATTTTCAGAATCGCGTTTAGTTTTTTAGCTAAAAAGCGGCACTATAATATATTGCTGCACTATGTCTTAAAACATTTGAAAACATGTATATCTTAATAACATTTCGTAATCAGACGCAACACCGAAAAATAAAACACTATCTATTTATATTATTTATTGCCCATTAATACTGGTTATTAAATGCCGTTTAAAAAATCAATTCTAAAGATCAAATAAACATGAATTCTATTAACTTTTATCATGTAGTACATGATTCAACTCAACTTCCTGTACGACCTTAAATTACATTCGTTGTGAAGCAGCCTTAAATCTTGTAAAAACTATTTTATTGCATCCACGCCACGCATTCAATCACATTAGGGATTGACTGCAGTAACGAGTATACGGAACAGGTATTCTGTAACTAGTATCCATATTAGGTAATAGTTATTCTTGGGTTAAATATGTAACTTTTATCTGTCGTCTTTTTGGATAATAAAAATACATATATAAGGCTGGTTATGACATAAGTACTAAAATATTCCTTGATTAATGACTTAAGTATATCATAGTTTCTTAAGAAAGCGTGACTCTGGTTTTCGCTTTCAAGTAAGTTTCAAAGCGTAAATCAGAGTGACGTTTCCTCCAGTATCAAATCATATTATTATATGAGCCAAAACCAGTAACATTCAAATTGTTCCGTTCGTTTACGATACTTTTTATACCTGTTCCAATATTTGACAGGGTAACTGTTACTATTACCCCATCCTTAGCACTAACAACGCGTGGAATATTAATCGCTTTTATACGACCTCCGGATGCGTCCGCAGTTGTGAATTCACAGCTAATGTTTATTAACACCGATTACGTTGTATTTGTTTAAGTCTTGTTTATTTTATTAAAGTTTCTGAGGTTTCTCTGTTGCGTTACGAAATCTAGAATTCTTATGTTTTGAGTGATTGATGGTCTATGTTTGGTCATCGGTTTTGGCTTGTGTTACAATTTTTTTATTGGTTCAATAAAGTACGTTATAATTATGAAAGTGTTGTATATTTTTAAATAAACTTCATAATGATTAGAAAAGCCAAAGAAATAGTTATTACAAATTTTAATAGGATACATTTTGGAGTATATTTCTCATCTGTTATGTTAATTATTTTATACGCAAAGAGATTAGCACTTAGCTGACTTCTGGCTTCAGGACCGAAGGGTCTGCATCGCTAATCTATTATCACAACCCTGAACCATTTCCATAGTCATTACGCCGGACACTAACTACTAACTGCCTTCATCCGTACTTAATTCAAGTCCAAAGAAAACTAGTAATTTATGCCCAACGCATTACCCCAATTGCCAAATATACCTTACTCCACTTATTCAAACTTTAGCAATATAAACTTTGACTTTTCGCGAATAAAGTCGAGATTCCTTCGTCTAATTGAATTGTTATTTTAATACCTCTGCCATTCTAGCCCAGTGTCCCCTCACGGTCCGGTGAACAACGGACGGGGCACTTAATTACGTGATAGTGGCGGTCCATTTTAGTAACACTCCCTCTTCAAGTGTTTTGCACGTGTGCCTACTGTAAAGCCACAGAGTAAATTTATTCAATGAGACACATTCTACGAACTGCAGTAAGAGAATAATTTCTGTTTTAGTATTCTAGTCTGTGTTCGCGGTGACAGTCGTCAGAAGTGTAATTTTGGGACCATGTGTTGGTTTGACAATACAATTTAAGGGTGTGACTAAGATTTGGGGCTATCGTCCCTTTGATTAATACAATCCTAATGGTCCGGCGGAATTTGTAATTCGGAAGTTGTGGCACTAATGTTCTTAGTTAAATTAATGCGTTTACGATTTGTTTGCTATTTATTTGTTGTTGTGTTAGTGGGCTCTATTTACTGGGTTCTATAAGCAGGCTTGTGGATTATTAGCAGGACTGGCTGTCATCCGCTAAAAAGGCATTATAGTACACCAAAAGTAACAATGTAACGAGCTGTAAATCTATACTAATATATAAAGCTGAAAGGTTTGTTTGTTTGAACGCGCTAATCTCAGGAACTACTGGTCCAAATTGAAAAAATATCTTTGTATTGAATGGACCATTCATCGAGGAAGGCTTTAGGCTATAAACCATCATGCTGCGACTAATAGGAGCGAAGATACAAAGGAAAATGTGAAAAAAATAGGGCAGTTAAATCATAACTTATATCTTATTCTACCAACAGCTACATTTTATAAGTTTGTGACCTCTTTTGTTAAGACATACAGCTTAGTTTAACAAAATTAGGATAAGACCTACCAGCGTAGCCCGGTAAATAGCCTTTTGCAAGAGGGTATTTTAAAAACTCGGAAAAAACAACACTCTTTATGCAAAATTAAAGAAAACAAACCAATACTGGTTTAGGTTAAGACAACAAACTGTCTTTGAGGATTTGAAATTGGAACGGGACGCAATCATGAAGGATTCTGCCCGAATCCCATTCGACACACATATATCTGGCTGAGCAATCTAAGTAAGAACCATTATGTTTCGCATCCGTCCCCTTTTGTCGCCTTCTTAAGTAAGGGGTGGAGGGGGCGGAGTGGGTCACTTAAACTTGGTGTGCAGAAGCGTGAAGGGGTCGCGTGAATGACATTTGCGTAAGCGGCTGCCCGCCCTCAAGATTAGCTCTGTGATGATTCTTGTCTGCCTAGACTTGTGGACAGAGAACACGTCGGAGACTTCAGTTATTGTCCATAAATTAAAGTAAAAAATATACAATTTGTATGCCTATTTCCTAATCTAGTTTTGGTTCATTCAAATTAAGATCGAGTTGACACTTAGTTATAAATAAAATAAAAAACGGAAACATAATTAATAAAGGATTAAGCTTTTTTTGAGCGGACATCCTCGTGGACACCCATCTTCTTGGGTAGTGTCTTACTGATTTAACTTGAACCGCCTTGCAACGTCTTCCGTATTTAGTTATAGAATTCAACTAAACGTTTTAAAAATACCTGGAAAATGGCCTAAATTAAATAAAAACTTTTATTTTTGATTTTAAATAACTCACTGACCGCGGGGGAAAGGATTAAGCCAGCTGTGTTGCAATTGTGATCAATCTCAGAAAAGCGTTGCTGTAAAGTAATTAAACTAAAGAAGTAATTTCAATGAGGATAGGCTCTACATGGTTACGCAACTGAGTATGTCTGTGAAATAATACTCCGACGCACATTATGTGCTCATCCGATATTAAATACGTTCACTAGTAGGTTAAAGACAGGACACGTTAGCTTGTAATATCCGTCTACTTAAGACTTATTTTATGATATAATTACACCCTATCATATTTACCAGGTGCTTAACCCAGACTATTAGTAGGTAATTTCTGCGTACATCCTGTCCATAGTTTTCCGTGTGCAATCAATGGGTAGGTTCAAGCGGATCCCTAATTTAATCGTATCGGCGGCATGTTGTGACCGAAGTTGTAATGGTAGCTATCTACCCTCCTACTTAGTGCAGATCTAACTTATTTATCGTTCGGATTCTAAACCTTGAAGGCTGACATTTTATTGCTATACGACCAAGACCTACTATTGTGTCCATAATATTTTGTAGAAATTTCTAAAAAAAACTTTCCACCCTACATATTTATACCCGTGTTAACCGTTACTTAACCACAATTTTTATTTCTATGACTTGATTTTATAGAGGTATCTGAAATTCATCATCAGTGAAAATTTGAACTCGCGATTCTTGACATACACCCTTGCTACAGATGGACAGACAGCAAAGCCTTAGTTATGGGGTTCTGTTTTTACTTTTTGGGTCTGGAAAAAAGGTATGAATTGTCTTGTTACGCATCCAGATAATAATCACAAAATTAGAAGATATTGTAAAAATAGATTTTAGTTGTGGCACTAACTCTATTTCTCTCTCTCTCTCTCTCTCTCTCTCTATTTATTGTATTTACAAGTCTGTGTTGCAGTTTCACAGGACATGCAAAAGTTCCTGCACTAATGGTAAACGTAAAAACTTTTCTATGGCATAAACAAATAGTCAACCAAATTCCACCTGGGAGTTCATTGGAACTACAACGAAACTCCAACAGTTTCGGGTCCCCTGAAATTAATTTCAGTTCCTGAAAAACATCGTTTTAAAATGACTTTTACAAACAGTCGCGGAACTTTGTCGTCGTTTTAGTACGACAAACAACCTCACTCGAGTTTTAATTATAGTTTGAATTCAGAATGGAGTTTTACTAGTTAAAGTTGATTTTATTTATTTGTTGGTTTGCCTATCGATTATAAACCAGTAAACGTAAATATTCGATGAATTTAGTATAGACTTTTGGTAGAGTTTTTTGTTTTTGACAGATGGACAAACGAATAGAAAGGTGTGCGGAATTCTAAATTAGCAAGATTAATAATTTTTGATATCGTCTATTTTTTCGTGTTTCGGCTGGTATTTTTATTTTGAAAAATTAAAATTTATATTACTAATACGGATATATTTCTGGGAAAATTGTATAGGATGAAAGCCAGACCAAAAGCTCACACGGGAAGACGGGGTCATACGTTACCAATATTTTATTATTCAAATACATTCTCAAACACATTTTTTACAAACTATAATTTAATCAGGTACATAGTCAAAGAGCACCGCACCATTTCGACATTTGATCTCTGCTACAATCAACATAATCTCAAAAGTCATATTGTATGCAAATGGTGTTGTTAGTTAATATTCGTTCATAGAATCGTCAATGCAATTGGGAGTGTTCAGACAGTTGAGGCCGGTGTCGCAGCTGCCTGACACGGGTCTAAGTTAATTTCCGCCGGGAGGATCCGACTCCCGGATTCCTAATGAAGTTTATCCTGCAGAAGTATCCTGTAGATGTAGCCTTAATGTTTAAAGAAGGTTGTATAGCTGAAATTGTATCTCAAATATCGGTGATTCGTAATCATCAGTTTGAAAATGTCGTGTAAAATTAGAACTTTAGTTTTTGAAAGTTTAAGTGTAAACACAATCGTTCAAAACACGACAGCAAAACAAGGTGTTGTTTAGCTTATTTCTTGAGAAATATCTAAGAATGTCTCAAGCTTTCATCGTACAGAAATGTTTCTCTTAATACCTGCTCATTAACTGGAATAAATTTTCTTGTTCTTCAATTGATTTCTGCATCAATCTGATGTACAATGTCAAAAAATTACAAGAACCTGTAATTGTGTGTACATCGTAACATGCAAACATTTCAGAAGTAATAAAAGAAATACTCATTGACTTTTACGAACTCGTTTTCTAGTAACCGTAGCTCGGACTCAGTAATCCTAGATTCAATCTTACTTTATATCTGAAGTGGAACCAAGTTGCTAAGTGAAGTTCAGCCATAATTTGTCTCCGGAACTCGTAGCCGTCTAGTAGTATTAAATAACGTCGACTGCAAGAGAAAATTCCTCCGGATATTTTGTTAACCAGTCAAAGTTCACCGACCCACTTTTAAAATTAATTCAGTCGCAAACTTTTCGCTAACGAAATTGGTAGGTTAATGTTCAGCGATATAACTTAGATAACTGGTTTCGCAATCCTCACACCCTTATCTGATATTATTTACGATGAAGTTGTTTTTCGTGTTTGTTGACGTTAAATTTTCCAGCTTATTTTTTTTGGAAAATTACTTTTTGAAAGTTTCAGGGCGCTGCTGTAAATAAGAATCTTATTTTGTTTTCAATTGGCAAACGTTGATGGTGTAACTATTCCATTTTAAAATAAGTGGTCATATATATAAGCCGTGCCAAAATTACGACAACATAATATATTTTGTCACATATGCGTTACGATAAATTTGCTCCCATGATATTGTATCCGATGTGCCGCAACAAAATAAATACACAAAATAAATTATCCGTTCCCAATAAAACAACATCCTTGCTATGCTTCGTGAAGCACCAATTGTGGGTAAACTTGTGAAGGCCCTTTAATTTTGAGACTTATTTCGTGTCGCTAGGGTGCAAATTCGAGTTTATTTAATGGTATGTTAGTGGCACGCGACGCATATCTTTTGGGCGTTCGACGATTTTTCAAAAACCCATTGCATCTTCGGCGTTTAATCGAGCGGATGTAAACACACCATTTTTCGCTTCTCGCGGAAAATATCGATATCTCGCATTGTCGTTGCACGAGACAGCGGAATAGGCTGAACGAATGAATATGTTTTTGAAGTCTGCAATCATTAATCATGCATTGAGTGGTGGCACAATGCTACGTCTAATGGAAGGTTTTGTCGCGAGGAATAGCGGTGGCGTGTAATGCACGTAGCGAGGCTCTTGAACAATGACGGTGAATGCTTTTGTTTCTGTAAAGATAATTCATCTTGCCTCTTCCATCCATATTTGATGAAACGCAACTTGGTGGTTTTATTGCGTGCTGGGTTTGGGAGATTATTACCTAAGACAGCTTTAGAAATAGGACTGTATTAGGATACCGGGTGGAAGAAAGTATCATCAAAGCATTAGGCATTTGTTTATTTGTCCCATTACCTATTATTATCTTAGGAGTTTATGACGTAAGCAGTTTGTAAAGATCTGGAAAGCATAGTTATGCGGTACAATCACAATCTTTATGGTAATTATCGAATCTCGTCAATGTCTACTTGATATTAGATTGAATACAAAAAAAAATTGCCAAAAAAATCCCCTTCAGATTAATCGAATGGATATTTCCTCTCCAATACACACAAACGATTGGACATGTTATTTGACAGCGGAACTCATAATAAACTCGTAAGCAGATCGCTCATTCAATTTGTGGAACATCAAGAACAAGGTTCGAAAACTTAAAATGAACTTTAGGATCTCGAACTTAAAGTTGACTTTCGAGTTTTGTGTGGAGGTGTGTATGACTGCGTAAATGGTTTTTCGGGATGATTAAAAATGGTCCGAGGCTATCCATCAAGCGACAAGTCGCCTGCGATACGCAGCGCTCCTTATTTGAATAACGCCGTTTGGAAATGTAAAGGTATGGAGATGGTTTTATTGACTGGAGTTGTTGCTACTACAAACTTACACGTTATGAAAATAAATGTTGTTGTGTTAGAACCTATGTTGTGTTAAAACTCCTTTTTATGTATATAACCTGCATGGTGTCATTATAATATTAAATATAAATTCTTAAATGTCAGTAGTAAGTCAGTAGCAAATAAAACAGTATTGAGAAATCACGTCTTTCTATTACCATCGAACTCCTACAAGCAAATCTGAACTTTAAAATCTAGAACAAATGTAATTTTAATTTGATGTACTGGCATTGCAAATTATATTTTACTTATTAACTAATCACTAATCCACACGTTTGATGGTACAATATAAAAGATACATTTCCAGTTACATAACACTTTACATTGACATTTTATTTGTCTAATTGCACAAAACGTTCACTATCCAAACTAAACGATATATATAACCTTAATAAAATAAATAAACATTGCTGTATATAACTAAGTCGTCTCCATATCTTTTATTATCACGTACATATAGAATCCGGTAGATTGATCGTTCCGGTAGCGTATCGGCTGCGCACAAATTGCGGCTCATTTTAATATTAAATCCGGATAACTACCTCCTCTAACAACCGCATTAAAACGGACCCAGAATGTGTAATGGAAAGAGGAACATCAATAATGAAGTTTCATTACAAAAAGTTCTTCCTTAAACGACTTACTGTCTTTACTGTATCAATTTGTTTTAATTTCAGGATAAACTCAAGTCCTGAATAACGTTAATAAAGTATTTAGAACTTGTTATGTACATCACTTGCAAGTCATTGTCAACATCATTGTGAATTACTCGGTTGTATTTTGTCCCCGGGATGTAATAACTTCTAATACCGACAATATCCTTACTAATATTATAAATGTGAAGGTAAATCTGTTTGTCTGTTACGCTTTCACGTCTAAACCACTGAACCGATTTTAATGAAATTTGGTACAGAGATAGAGTTAACCTTGAGAAGAACATAGGATAGTTTTTATCCCGGACTTTTGAAGAGTTTTCTTGGAAACGCGATATAAACGACAGGGGCGAAGCCGCGGGCGAAAAGCTAGTATGCCATAACTCTATAATTGGTAGTAAAATAAAATACCGATCAAATCAAATAACCTAACAGACCATTTTGCTATTAATAACGACCGTAAAATTAGTGAACACGTTAGAGCATTATAAAAAAGAATAAAAAAGCTGTCATAACATTTCAAATTTAGAATTCGACGTAATCACTACTTTACATATCGATTAACTACCGAGTGATGGATGGTATCGATAATATGTATCGAATGGATTAATAATCATAATTCTAATGTTTGTTTATGCTCATATCTGGCCGGTGCAGGCAACGGTAACACCCCATGCTGCCTAATTGATCGCTCGGGAACTGTTTACACAACAAACAGAGTTACATTAACGGTCTCCTGGATAGTCGAGTTATTATTTAAATTAATGTTGTGACATTAAATATACTAATTTAATGGCTTCTGGTAAAACATTGTTACCTGCCTAAGGTATTATGGCATAAACAAGCTTACGATGCCATTTTTTTTACTTTGTAAAGTATTAACTAAATTCATACGGTATTTTTCTATGACCAATGAATGAAAATACTGCGGCAAATAAAAAGGTATAAATAAAACAAAATGTAACGGAACTATTCATTTAAATAATACACTCCGAAAATAAAATTAATAAAAGAAACATGAAAACAAATCGAATTCGATTATCGTCTTCCGAACATTCCCGAACGTTATTTATTTTTTCCCCTTTTTGTACGGTAGCAACACCTTATCTACTTAACGCTGCGTTCTCTTACTCCACAATAAAATGTTAAACGAATGCTCCTAAATGTTTAGGAATTGGAATACCTCGGGATAGGGTGGAATTAAAATGGGTTCGGAATAAAAATGCGAAAAGCTTTTAAAAAAGGTTTCGGTGTGATACTTAACACCGCAGAACATGGATTTTTATCCCTTTCTTGAGGATTAAAACTACGAATTGCATCAATTTCCTTATTTTATATTATAATCTACTTTAATTACAGCTACGTTAATTACATTACTTTTACAGTACCAATTTAAAATCCCAAAACGTGTTCGTGTATCAGGCCAATCTCCATTTTAATTACACTTAGGTACCAAGTGTACCGACATAAGTGAAACATGACAAACGCGTTCGTAATTTGAAATTTCCACGCACGAGCACCTCGGAATTACATTGCGTCTCATCGTTATCTATTCAACGTAAAGTAAAAGGCATTATCGCAGTAGTGGCAGAGAGAGACACAACTCTGCGTTGTAGTGCGCTGTCACGCTCTTACAACTGCAATAATAGTTCAGTAAGAGATGGTAGCAGGATCCCAGAACTAAATATAGGGTAAACAGGCCCGACTTTTTTGTCGCAAAAAGTGTCGCGTCATGTGGGGTGCCGCGACAGTTTAGTCGCATGTTGTTAAAAGATTTGTATGGAAGTAGCTGTGTCATGTTTGGTAGACATTTTTGATGTATGCCATGTGACAGTTCTTATACATACGTGAATGGCACGTCACTATTTTTTATGGAATTACGTATGGTTTGGGGGTTTGAAGCCGCTGTGCTTTTTATTCAAGTAAGGGAATAAATGCGCAATGGATGCGTATTCACTGTGTCAAATTTAATGGATTTTACGTATTAATGAATACCTTAGAATGATTCCACATATCTGGGTCTCAAATCTCACGAGGCTAAATCCCAAGAAAATACACACGAGTTCAAGCTTCCATATTATGATAGAAAAAACATTACTTTCTGTAATATCAATTTTTACTTAGACTACTTATCCATTACATAATATGGTACCGAAATATTACAATTTATTAAATAACGTCATTCCCAGAGGATCACCCTCGGCGTCCGTCATTCCCACGCGCGACGCCTCCGCACAATGCGCACTTTATTTTTTATTTATGTCGATGTTTATTTTATTTATCTGTTGTACTATTTTACTGGGTTCTGTCCCCGGGCAAAGGACAAAGGACAATAATCCTGCGACAACTGACAACCCTACGACACGCGATGTTAATGAGTCGTAATTTTTAAGAATGGCAATATTTATGTAGACTTAAATAAATATTATTAATTATTGCTGGGTGCGCGGTATCATTTTCTTTCTAACTTGTTAGTTTAATATTTAAATGAATGAAATGCGAAATAAATAAGCCTACATGAGTGTTTCAAATACTAATAATACTTTGTCTGGTCAGAAACCAAACGAGTTATTAGTACACAAAAAATAAGACAATTCCAACTAAATTGGTATGTAAACGTAGCATTATCATAATTGCAGGGAAACCATAAGATAATCAATAAGCAGTATGTGTGGGTTAAACAAACAAACTTGTCGGGTCACTCACCACGTCTTAAAGTAACATAGTTTCAATTGTGGAGGAGTGACAGCGCGATACACGGAATAGGGCACCATCTCTTTCCCACAACCAATTATGTAACTCTAAAAGCCTATGGCAGGCACTCGAAACTTTTTTGTAAAAGTACAAGAAAAAATGGTAATTCAAGGAGGTTTTTTTATGAAGTTTGTATTACATGCGTCTGCTACAAAATTACTGGCTGTATGTAGTTATAATCAGCCTGTGGTTTCTTTATCGATTGATTGACATTGATTTGAAATAATAATTTGGAATGTTATTATGAAAACTCGAATTAAAAATTATTAAGCAATTATTTTTGTCATGTTTTTTAAAGGCAACGGTAGGATATAATATGGAGCGTTTAGTAAGCTTAAGTATGCCTGTCAGAAGATTGAAAACTCGCTAGAAGCGAGAAGAAGTCGAATCTATGAAGTAATGTGGTCAAAAAACGACAATTCGTCAAACCTATTTACAATAGTTATATACAGACGTAACAAGACGGAACACCAAGAAATAACATCAAAAAAGAAAACCAAAGTAAAGAACCCATCTGTCTGAAGATAATTACGGAGCTCCACAAAATAAACACATTTAAAACGTTACCACGAACGTGTTGTCAGGTAAGCAGGCCTGAAGGGCTGCAATTTGCAATTTCGCCGGATCAATATCGGCTAACGAGTGAACGGCGAGATTTTAAATTGCAGACTCAACGACTTGCTGGCTTGTAATGAGGATAGTGTTTTGTTTTTGAGAATTACTTGTCGATAAGTCTGGTGTTATTTGGTTTGATTTGATGTGACATTTTTTTGTATTTGAATTTCGGATTAGAACGCTTTGTTTTAAAAAATCGAGCTATACTTTTATTTTGCATTGTTATGCTCGGGCCTTTTTTTACTTATATGCTGTTTCTATGACCAATTTAATGTTAAACACTATACTCGCCTTTTATTTTAATTGTGAGCCGCGACAAAAATCCTGTACATAGCCATAAAGCCAATACCCCTGTAACTTATCAGTCGTTTATTTATTTAATATGTTTGTATAAAAACACACACCAAGATTGTTTTTAAATAGGTTCCTAAACAAAAAGAATAAAAAGCACATTATAATGATTTCAAATGAAATTATTATGAAAAATTCAATTTACTACATTTTTCATATTAACTTAATGCAAGTCATTATCCTCAAAGAAACCATAAGTACCGGTCTATTACTTTGAAGTGCGGTAGTAACAAATATTTCCCCTGAGCCCGTGAAAAATTAGCGGCCATTGTGCCGGCTGCTTCTTTAATAAATAACTTAGTTCTTTGAACGAGTATAATGCAGAACAGTGTTTTTCTTACCCTCCTTACAAACCATAGCAGTTTCCTCTCAACCTCTAAACTTCCCCACACTTTCCTATTATGTCGTATTTCTTCATCGCCCTTCCTAAATTATGATTAAAATTTACGATAACCGTGAAATTTTCCTATCTGGCAACACAGAGTTGTTTGTTTAAGCGACTTTCGGAAGATTTTATGCAAAATGTTCTTTGATTATGGGTAAATTTAGCTTTAAGAGGCAGTAAGAGAGTTAAATTTATAATTTTATGCTTTTTGTTCATTAAATATGATTTAGGCAAATGATTTATTTAGTTACATAATTCTTAATATTTTTATTAATCCTTAGTACTTACTAAAATAATGTACATATTTTCTGGACATATGTAAAAATATCTGAATCCATTTTTCCTCCGTTTCAGACTTAGTTTCAAGGTTCCTTTAAATAGTTTCAATGTTATCATCTCTCCCTCCGTTATAATTCCACTAAGTACAAAACCCAGGTGTCCGCCATTATTCCCGAGTGCATTTCATACACTAAACGCAGGAACTACGTCAACCCATAACACTTCACGTTGCATTCACTAAAAACCATTGACTTCCTTTATTGACCAATTTGACGATATTCCCCTAAATACAACAACCATGTAAAATTCAACCTTAAACCTGAAAGTTAGAGTTGCTTTTTGTATGATTGTGTTGTTAAATATTTTGCATGGTTTCAGCGGGAGTGCAGTTCGCGCAGGTGGCGCCCCCAACGTCTTAAGTTACGAGTTTTCAATGAATGGCTGTTTCCTTGACAGTTTAATTATTCATACGTAAGTTTGTGTTGCTTCACATAAATTAAGTGCTAAGTTAGTAATGGGTATTAATAAGTAAATTGCTGGTTACATCTGCTCTTATATGAATTGTATAGTGTTTATTGTAGAGCAGTAAAATACTTTTTAATTATATACGTTCCTCGATACATAATTAGGCTAATAATTGTTAGAAGAATGCTTGTTCTGAGTCTCGGTGTTTTAAGCATGTAAATGAAATAAATGCGGACAACATCACATAGATTATTCTGAACCCAAAGTAAGTTGCTGAAGCACCTGTGTTATGGAATTCAGATACAACGAAGGTACCACAAACACCCAGCAAATACAACATTTATCGTCTACACGACTTTGTTGTGATTTGATTCTCAACGCAGTCTAACTAAAGGTTTGACGCCCCAATCAATATTTATAAAATGTCACTCTAATAATAAGAAGTAGAAATAAATAATCTGTGAATGTTTTGCTCTTTTTAAGCTGTCTACGAGAATACAAAGAGTAATAAACCAAAACGTAAGTGCTTAAGTACTTAATACATAATTTAAATAATAATAAATACTATTTGGACGTCGCTCTCCGTCATATGCCATGACGTAACTTGTTACTTGAAAGTTGAGTTGAAGTAGTAGGCTGCTGTGACCATGGGCTCGTTAATTAAATGAGATATTTTCTTTCGAATGTCTAGATTTATTAGTCTAAATCGTTGAAGACTATAATTGTTCACATGCAAACATTAATCAACTTCATCATCATCATCATCATCTCAGCCTATCGCCGTCCACTGCTGAACGTAGGCCTCCCCCAAAGAGCGCCAACCATCCCGGTTAATCAACTTATTGTTACAAAATAAGTAATGCATGAAAAGTTCTTATTAAACAGTGAAAAAATATTTTTAAACCAGGAAAGATTGCTAGAATCTATTAAGCAAATATTGATTTTTTTTTCAAAGTTTTTGCAATCACATCTGTCCAAATATGCAATTACAATACTACATATTTGTAAAATATATTTCGCTCTCAATGAAATAAAAAAATCCTCATTATACATATAACATGGCTCCCCTACTCGTTGGACTGACACGAGGTGATTACGGGCCTTGTTTATTTTATTATTTTTGTTGTTTTTATCTAAACACGATCGTGATTATCGTATAGAATGGTCGGATGGACTGTGAGTGATTTGTTTTATTTATTCAACCTTTGGGACTGTCCGGTCTGAAGCGTACAGTTGGTGACCTTACGATACATTGCGTTTATTGAGATCAATTGAATATTTCACAGTTGATTTGTAGTATTTATTGGAGTAATGGTGTTTTTTTGTTCTCTTTTATTATGGATTGGCACGTGTTTTCATGTTAATCTTCTGCATTTGTAAATATTTTCCAAGATTCTTTGCAATGTGCATTCAGGAGCGAGATTAATTTATGTTCTGCGCTTTGACAACTTTTCTCGCAACTACGTAAAGCATTATTTACTGGTTTTTTTCTACCTTTCTTATGTAGCCTGTTTTAGATCCCACTACTGGGCAAAGGTTGCCTCCTGCGAGATTATGAGGAATAATAATATACCTATTTATAGAGCAAGTGCCTTTTACAAAAACTGTATAATCTAGCCTTAGTAGCCTTACAATGTTATATTTACTTTCCATATTAATTTTACACCTTTCGTGTTACATTGAAAGGTATCGAACGTACATTTAATGAAAATAGGTAATAACCGTGTCTTATTGTGTACTTATGCAGGCTGTTACCGAAATGTCAACCTGGCAATATAATATCCGCATTTGCTAAAGTTGTCGTCATCTTTTTGTAAAAAAGCATTCAGACCTCTTTGCTATTTCTTTTTATTTATGTATTTTAAAAGAAATGGGTTACTTATCAAATATTTTACGTTTGTTAAATGTTGTTATAGTAGCAACAGTAGCATCATCCCCCACAACTTGTAAACGGCTCAAGTTATTTTTATCAAATAAAACTCGCATAAAATTCGTCTTTTCTAAGAAAAACATGTAAATTGAAATCGCTCAATCCATTTGGAAGCTATGATGCCACAGACAGCTAGACAGAAAAACATTTGAAACTTATCTCTCTCTCACTCTCTTTCTCTTAAGTTATCGCTCTCTTTTCGCGTGCCAAGAAGGAGAAAAAGACTGACTGCGAAGCCTTACTTGAGCTCCGTTTTTACCTTTTAGGTACAGAATAAAAAAACATATAAATGTACTGACACTTACGTCAGCACAATGGCTCGGTCTGTCAGCGATTTGATTTTGAGGAAATAATACCTTGTAAATCGTTAAAAAAACTTTTTTGTCCAAGAGGGGTCTTTGCTCCTACAACAGTGCAGGCTTGTATTATATTTCGTTTCAGTCTTATTAGCTTTGGCTGAGCACTTAGCCTGTCACCCTAAGTGCTGTGAAATCAATCCGTGTGATCGATGAGGTGTCTGCCACGAGATATAAGACAAATATTGTATTGTTTTAACGTTACGAAGATTTTCGTTAGTATTTAGAAAAATGATCATGTTTTTTTGGTTAGTCTAATTGTTCTATCTGGTCCTTTTAATATTGAGTCTGGTAGCAGGTATTTTAATCTTTATTTTGCATTTTTCACCTTGCAATAATATAATAGATTAGGGAGGATTTTAATAAGGTCAAAGCAACAAGAATCTATTGTTATTAGTGAGTCATTCGTAATAGATATATTAGAAATGGCTCAAAAATAAATTCATAGCACTTTAGAAGCAGTGCAACCCTTCAGTTCTAGCTGACTCGCTACCAGTTGTTCCCAACAGCAGACATCGTTGATGTTAGATAGCGATGGTAAATGAATAACATTTAACCCTCCCATCTTATAGGGCGTGCTCGGTATAGGATTAGTCATGACTGACTCATTGGTAAATTTTAAGGTACTGAAAGACTGTTCTTTTTGCCCGTATTTTGTATTTTTTGTTCCTATAATAACTGTCATTACTATGACACCTAACATGGAATTAAATGAAAAAAGAGTTGTAAAAGAAGAGTCGCTTTCAATTTTGGGTGTATTCTTAATGTAACCCAACATTTTAGTAACATCGGTGTTATCAGGTCAAATAGAAAATCCGCATCACCTCGCAATTACATAACAGTACGTCATACAGAATTGATTCCCGGTCCTACCCTCAAAAGTAACGGTATGAAAACACAACAAAATGATAAGTCATACGGTGGAAAAGGCAGAAAACGCGTTCCTATTATAAACATGACATTTCGTGTTGAGCAAATTGAATTTCACGGGCTGAATATGCTGGTTATGAAAAAATACAGTAATGTTATTTCGAGCGTCGTAATGCTGAACTTTATTAGTACCTACATACTTATATTTCTTACTTCCATATTGGCCCATAAGTCTTCAGACATTATAGTGGTATTGTAAATGATATCATTGTTTACCAATTATTTCTTCATTATGGTAATACTCCGTAGAATATTGCTAGGAAATAGATTTTCTAGTTCGATGATGTCATAAGCACGTCACTTGTACATGAATTGTAATACAATACTGGTGTAAAATATGAATATGTTTAGTGTATATTTATTTTAGCAGTATATCACTTTTAGACTGGAAATTTACACGGTAAAAGCTGGTACCGCCTTCTTCCTCGTTTTTTATATCTATTCAATTCTGCATTTAATTTCAAGAACACTTAAATAATTTAATACAGATATTGAACGATTACAGCATATTGGAAATGCACCTCTCAATTTCATGTATTCCCTATCGTAATTCAATCGGAAATTGGTAAGCTTTCGAGTCAACCAGGGTGTCGTAACTTAGGGATGAACGTGAAGTTATGTCTTAACATCTGTAGGTAATAACAATGTACGATCATCTAGTCTTCTCTAGCTACTCTCAAAGTAAGGTAATTGTGGAAGCGTGACAGCGAGCTGGGTGTAGAGCGTCGTCCCTTTTCTACAATTGCATTGCTATTGCTTTAAGAGGTGGCCTCTGTGCTATGTTTGCTTGTAAGCCTATAAATTTCAATTGTTAGCGTTTCAATTAAGGCATTTGTCCTAGTCCTGTAGTATCAAGTGTCAGCTGATAGTTTAGTGCGTTCTCTGTGTGTTTAAATGGACCGTTCTCTATCACGTCTACTATTTACTTCTTCAGATTCCAACAAAATATTTCATAATTTCTTAAGGCGTAACCCTTTCATCTTTGTGCCTATTGAATTCCATATCTGCATACATAACTTATTATAAAACTATGTTGTCAATAAAGCTATAAATCTCAGAAGTGGCCGCCTGTTTATCTCCTATTGAATTTGCATTGTGGCCAATTTTTTGCGCCAATCGTGACCAGCCAAAGATTCAGCGTTTGATACCAGCGAGTTATTTAACATGCTTCAAATCTAGTCTTTGTATTTGCCGATATTTTTTGTCTTGTTAGCAAACTGTAAAAAGTTATTATCTAATAAAATAACGCTCACTGGTCGCCTGTCAAAACTCGTAATAGTTTTACACTGTGTTATAATTTGGTGGATAATTATTTGTTATGAAGTTACCGCGGCGGCTTGTTTGTGGCTGTTGTTTTTCTATTTGAATTATTCTCGAGAGATGTTATTTTTTTAATGTAGCTACATTCTTTTATTTTAGTCTGCCGTGTAACGTGTTAGATCGCTGCATGTGCTCAAGTCAGTCAATCATAAAAGGTCGTGTCAGTTTTTACCGTCTTCAAAAGATAGAGTTTGTTTTATGAAGTTTTAGTTTAGCTTTTCTATGAAATTAATTCAAATTGTGGTAATCCAATAAGGTTATTTACTTATTTCTTGTCTATAAAATTTCATTGCCTCTTCAACCTTTCAAACCCAATTGCATGTACAAATTGATAAAACGCTACTTTGGGATAACTGTTAAGATAGGAGGATTTTATTATCAGTTTTAAAACAAGTTCCATCTTTAACTGCTCACCCGTTAACATAACATTTCCATATTAATTCGTAAATTTCATGTCTGTCAAAGTTTCATTTGTTAAACTGTCATTTAACAACGGTTTAACGTTAGATTATGCAACACGACTTTTAATAATGTCAGAATACTCAGAGAAACCGTTTCAATTCCATTTTTAAAAATAGAATGCAATAGATAGCTTTAACCGTTATGGTTTTCTTTTTAATGTAGTAGATATTTAACCTTTTCAGAGTTGTGTCAAAACCTTTTTGGTCCGATTAAGGAGGGCTAGGGCCTTAGGGGTGTATTTCTTTGGAAAACTTAGCATATGCAATATTTAGTATGAGTATCAAAGAGAAAGGTAAAGGTACTCGGCATCGGGCCCACTCAGCTGATTGCAGGCGCGCCATTTGCATCACTCGTACCTATTTGTGTACACTTGGACGCACAAATATCTAGTTTCTTTGAGAATCTGTTCATTTCAGAATATTTCTTTAATGGTAATTCACAAGTACCTATAGTTACTTGCTAATTACTAAAATGATTTGAATCATAAGACTTTGTAGCAGACTCTAAAATCCCGCAAACAATTGGTTTGAGCCAAATACGATGTAGGGACTTTTTTGTTGAATTGACGCAAACCATTTTCGTGTAAGCCCTGACACTAAAATCTTTCAAAACATTTGATTGACTAAGAGCCCGGCCCGTTGAAAACTTATTCGCACATATCTGTAATATGCAGAAGTAAAGCTTTTTATGTCATTAAAAAAACAATTATATATTTTTTATTCTCTATCTTCTTTAGTGTCATCGGAAGTGCTGTTCCAGAATGCGCTTTCAGTAAATAGCCGTCGACAGTCTCATCCGCGGATGCTATATTTTTCAGTGAATTCATAGAATGACCTGAATACCATGAACAGCTATTAGGTTACCGTTACGTAAAACGTATAATGTTGTGGGATAAGGATAAATACACAAAAAAAAATAGTTTAACGTGCTACCTATTTACTTTAAATGGTGTAAGAATGTTATTTCTTTATTAAATATTCATTCATTCATTTTCTTTGAGTTCTGGCAAAGGAAACGATGAACCGCTCCAAAGTCTTACCTATGAGATATTTTAAAAATACCTTAATTTTCTGCTTTACTTAGTTAATAAAAGCAGAAAATTCTTCAGAATACTTATTCCAGTTCTCATTCAAGTCAAATCAATGGAACAAATTACAGAGATAGTTTTCATTAATTTTATTATTCCCTATTATTTCTATTTGTTTCGTGTCCCGAGTGTACCGAAGTACTGTACGAAACTAGCACAGCATCTTGGTAATTTGAAAGCGTCACCCGCACCCCTCTGCGGCCGAAAGAAAAACGCAACTTTTCTTTTCTTGCGATTTCACTTTCCATAATATCTGCTACCTGCCTTGTGGCTATTCTCCTTATGGTACCCAATACGTTATGCCAGTGTTTATATTTACTTTAAGAAATGTATGTAAAACTATTGAGATTAGGTACTATACTAGGTAAGTAGGTAATTAGTACAGCAACGTATTTGACAAAGTCAGATGAGATTTCAAACAATAAATTTACTCGGCTTTTCGCGGAACACTGCCTGCCTATGTTGCGCCAGATGATCAGTTTTAGCACCTATTAAAGTTATAGCGATAACACAAACTATAAAACAAACTCCTTACTTGTCTGTAAGGAGTTTGTTTTAACCCTATGCGTCTTACCTCAGCTCATTATAGCCAGTATCATAGAGCTACTGGTACGAAACTACCAACGCGGTCGGTATTTGCAATTACAAACCTTTTTACTTATTCTAACTTCAAAATATCTAATGAATACTTTTTCAACAGTAAGTATAAGAATAACTTGTGTATAGCGTTCTAAAAAAAATAAAGAGTAATTTGGATCATTCACTGAACGGCTCAAACGTCAGCAATCACAACAAACTGTCATGTCGACATCAGAGTTGTCAAATAGTGTTCCTATTTCAAATGCGAGTGTTATCCCCGAGGACAACGCGCTTTGAGCTTTGAGCCCGCTATGTGCAAGCGAAAGCAAACAGACTCTATCTCTGCCCGGAAGAGAGTTAGCTCTTTGTGGCTTACAAATGTGACTTCTGTTTGTTTCGTCAGAATCTTGTAACTCGAGACGAAGTTGAAAAAATGTCCGAAGTCACCGTCAACATCTTTATGTCAAGTCGTTTGTATAAAAAAGTTATCGATCCTTGACACAACTAAAGGTAAATTATTATTGAAACAAACCTTATGAGCTAATTGCAGAAATTTTATTAATCTATATAAAATAAAAGTAAGTACGACATCATTTATTTCTAATACTAATTAATTTGAGATCACAAATCATTTAAAAAAACAATTGAAAATTCTAAAGAAAGATCTCTTTGTGATTATTTTATTTTTGTAACACGATAGTAATAATGCACTTAGTAATTTCAACTAATAGTGTATAAGCCCGGCTAGCTCAGTCGGTAGAGCATGAGACTCTTAATCTCAGGGGGCTTACTCTTGATTTCAATTCCGATCGGTCGACATTGGAATTGTGACGTTTCGCACTCTTGAGTTCGATGCTAGCGCCACATTGGTTTGAAATTGCGTGTTCATTATGGGGAACTAATTGAAATCGGATTGGGCGCTAAACGGTACTCTTGAGTTTATTTTGACAGCTGCTTATTGCGCCAATATTACGGTGGGATTGATTGTTGATTGTGATTTTTCCAATTACTAAAGAGTAACTTTTAAGAAATTGTTTTGTGTTTTACGTGGTTTTCTTTCGATAAAAGTGTTTAATATGGCACGATTGGCGGTAATGTACAGTGTTTCGTTAAATTTCCATAAAAAACAACTGAAACAAAGACGAGATGAGCGTCGGATGATGCGTTATACGGAGAAAGCGTTTTCGATGAATGAAAACGAGTTTAAAGCCAATTATAGGGTGAGCAAGGATTTGTTTCACGAAATATTCGAAAACATAAAGCCTTTTATGCAATCCCCTAAGAGAAGAAGTGATTTATTACCAAAATATAAGGTAAGTAAATAAGTTCAATTTGATGCATGACCTAGCAATGTTATCATGACATTTGTTTACAAGATCAATAGCTTAATAAGTACTTATTTTTCATAGGTTTTAGTGGCATTGTCCTTTTATGCTACTGGGAGTTACCAAAGGCTAGTTGGAGGCAGTTATGGGACCCTAATGAGTCAGCAATCTACTTCTCGTTCTATTCGAGAGGTAACAGCAGCTCTTAACCATCCCTTAATACAAAGGAAATGGATCAAGTTTCCTCAAACTCGTCGTGAAAGAGATGCTGTAAAACTGAGGTAGGTAATGAGAAATACCCAACTCATTTATTGAACTTAATAATGTTTTATGTTCAATGTGCATTGATTTTACAATAGCAGTAACTATGTAACATGTCTTGTTTCAGATTTTTTGAAAAATTCAGTATACCATCTGTTATAGGATGCATTGATGGCACTCATATAGCCATAATTAGACCATCAGAAAATGAAGAGAGATTTTTTAATCGCAAACATTTTCATTCAAGAAATGTTATGATTGTTAGTCAATATTTTTGGTTATTACTGAATTGTAATTCATTGCTTATGAAATTAGTTAAATATCTTTGTTTTATATATTTTCAGATAGCTGATTCAGACTTAAGAATACTGTCAGTAGACGCTTCATTTGGAGGAGCATCACATGATAGTTTCGTCTGGAATCAGCATCCTGTGAAACAACATTTAATTGAATTAAATAATAATGGGTAAACTGTATTTTTACTAGGCAAGTTATTTAAATAGTTAATCTGAGATTGTAGTTTTGTTGATTGTGAATACATTTTAATTTATTTTACTTTGCAGGTGATTCCGGGTATGCCCAGAGGGAATACATGATGACACCTATTGTAGATGCTCATCAAGGGTCCCCTGAGGAATATTACACCAAGTTACACTGCACTGCACGGAATACCGTAGAACGTACCATTGGTGTCCTCAAAAACCGGTGGCGGTGCTTAATCGGGCATAGGGTTCTACATTATCATCCTGATGTAGCAGCCAAAATAATTAATGCTTGTTGTGTTTTACACAACATGTGTATCAATAGGATTTATTTGACCAAGATGAGAATACAGCTGAATATGGGAATGATTACCCAACTGTAACTTCTCAAGAATCAACTAGCAGCACAGCTGCTGAACTAAACAAGGCATCGAAAAGCGAAATGTTTTAGTTCAGCAGTTGTGGGCAAGCAGAAGGTAGCCTAAAACTTTATAAGGTTCTCATCGTACCTTATAAAGGTGAAGTGGTAGAAAGCTAAGTAGGTAGGTTTATAATATATTATTATAGGTGTAAAAGCATTGTTTCAAACTATTTTTGCATGGTAGTATTAAAATAACATAAGATTAAAATATATGCTATACTATATAATATATGCAGCATAACAATAATTATTTATATTTCCGTAGTGTCCTACTTTTAATAACAATTGATATTTTTTTGCAAAACATTATTAAATAGGTAAAATAAGAACTTTTTAGAATGTAAGACATTATTGTAAATGTTGTTCTTCAAGAAATAAATTATCAATTTCTAAGAAAACAACCATTAATAAAATAAATCTTTTAATTACCTACTATAACCTAATCTATACCTTATACATTTATTTTAGAGACAACAGCTGACAGCGTTTTAGAAGAACTTTTTGTTTATTTTTTATGAACATTTTGCTTGATTACGAACATTTTAGGAATCTTCATTTAACTAGCATGTTTAACTAGTATTTTTACGATTTAATACATAAAAAAAATCTAAGGGAGGTCTTTGCTGAAAAAAAAAAATTGTTAAGATGCCTTTCTTAAGGTTCTGGCATTTTTCTGGCTACGTCTGAAATTGCTGTAGCTATAGATGTTAAAGCCCTTGCAATATTGCCAATTTGTTGTGACAGTTGAACTAATGCTTGGGCTGTTGTCGTTTCGGCTTCAATCCGTCGCTCTTCCATCATGGCAAACCGTTCCATCGTCACTGTATCCTGCCTCTGAGTTAAAGACCGGCGTCGCCGTCGTGGAGGATTGTTACTCAACAGAGGCGTAGTCTGTAGTGGCGTGGTCACAGGTACTGAAATAAATATAAACAAATTGAATCTCCATAAATTTACTCAAGTAGTGTCAAACTGTTGTTACAAAAAACAAGTCCTTATGCCATAGCTCGTAACGTGATAAGTGCCAAAGCACTTTAAATGTTACACACTTAAGTTGGGTTGCGTGACTGACTAAAGGTATTTGGAGTGTATCCTTTGCTTGAATACAAATCACAACTATGCAAAGGTTTATTTTAGTATACTCTTTGAATAGGAAAGAAAAATACAAAATTAGCACTAGAATCATATCGCGTCAAGACTTACTTATGGTTTCTGGTATTATTTCACTATGTGATGTGCCAAGTATAGGGGAAACATGCACCGGTTGCTCGAACTGCATTTCCATGACGTCATGGTGGCTTACCTCTTCTTCAACAACCTGTGGTTCTGTACCAACAGATCTCGGCTGAAATAATAAAA